>NW_017729033.1:97355598-97359758 GCF_001723915.1 Gavialis gangeticus | reverse complement strand
CTGGCCCAAGAATTCCTGGTCAAGCTCCTCTGCTTGGGTAGGGGGTCTATAGTAGACTCCCACCAATAGGTCCCTTTCCCTTCTTCTGCCTTGAACCCTAACCCAAAGCACTTCAGAGTGCTTCTCCCCTGACTCTTTACTAATTAGCGAGGACGTGTATTGCTCCTTGATATAGAGTGCCACTCCCCCCCCTCTTTCTTATCCTGTCCCTCCTGTACAGCCTATAGCCCTCGACATTCACCGCCCAATCATGCTTGGAGTCCCACCAAGTCACCTGTAATCCCCACAATGTCTGGGCTGGTGTCAGCCAGCAGGAGGGCGAGTTCCTCCTGCTTGTTCCCCATGCTACGGGCATTAGTGTAGAGGCATTTCAGGCCTCCTGTAGATGTGGTTACTGACCCCCTAGTCCCAGCGTTCCCCTTGTCCCCATCTCTTACTTGTTTGTCCGCTGAGCTTGTTGGTCCGGGCTGGGCTGTAGTTGCGGGTGCCGGACCGGTGTATCCTCCGGCCTCATCTTCCTCTTCCCCCAACGAGCCTAGTTTAAAGCCCACCGGAGGAGGTCCACCAACCTGTAAGAGAACACATGCTTACCTTTAGGGGAAAGGTGGAGCCCGTCCCATCCTAGCATTTAGGTTGGAGATTAGGAGGAACTTTCTAACCATGGGGTAGTCAAGCACTGAAGCAAGCTACCTAGAGAAATTGTGGAATCTCCATCCTTGAAAACTTTCAAGAGCAGCTTAAACAGATGCTTGGCTGGGATGGTTTAGTCAGGCATGATCCTGCTTTGAGCAGGGAGCAGGACTAGATAAGTTCATGAGGTCCCTTCCAGCCCACTTTCCTATGAACCTGAAAGGTAGGATAGAAGAAAAAAAAAAGAATTTTGGGGTAATGGTACTAGCTGGAAATCTAATCTAGATTCAGTTCCTGGCATAGCTGGACAATTTTTTTTTTTTAACATTCAATAAGTTGGTTAGCATTTGCTGTTGTAGAAAGTCTCCCATATTTTTTGTGGCCTTTGGATCAAATATGTAATCTTTCTGTGTTAAAATAATTATTCTACTTCTGTGTTTACAATACATTTTCTCTGTCTTCCACATTTAAGGCCCAAACAAGGAAAACACTCTGGTTGCTTAAAGATGTAAAATCAACAAAAACAAAACCCGGTACTTTAATCAGCTTTAGATAAAAGTACCAAAAAGCCCTGCTAAAGTGCTGAATCTGTACAGACACTGCAGAACCAGGTCGAACTCAGGGTTTTTTCTTCATATCCATCAGCGCCCTCTGAGACTGTGTATATGGCCTCCTGAGTAAGCTCTAGTGTACATCTGAAAACAAGGCCCATTCACTCACACCTACTCCATGCACACATACACACCTACAAATACAGTAACATAAATAACTCAGTAGCAGGCCTAATGGTTTACAGCTGCCCTGAGCATGTCCACCACCATATGTTTATGTTCTGCAGAAATGGAAAGCTAACATACATACTCAGAGCTGCTCGGGGTGCCCCTGTGCTATTTGCAATGCTTAGTTTGTGAGCCTAGATACATGTAGGACAGGCAAGACTTGTATATCTGCAGTGCTTCTACGCTCTGTTTGGTGACCATTCTGGGCTTGGTCTTTTTTAGGACAACACTCACACCTATATAATTCCTTTTAAAGCCCAAAGGACCGAAACACATGGTTATATATTATACGCATGTGTTTAAGTGTTTCCATATAGGAGTTGAAGTGAACAGTATGTTTAGATGCTTTCCTGAATAGGGATAGAGCCTAGGTTAGGAGCTATTTTGTTCAGGAACTGTCTACACATTTGGTTGAGCAAAAATCTAATATGATTACCTTCTGATTCCATTTGGGACTTGTAGTCATGATTATATTACAAGCAGGATAGGAAGCATTGCTTTTCAGCCTAATAATTTATCAGGACTCTTGTAGTTTATATTAAGTCACTTCCCTTGCTTCTGTTATTGCTTAGAAGTGTCAAGAGCAAGGCATATTTGATAGGATAGGGCATCTCTTATTCAGATAAATACATTAGTGCAGACACATCTGTTTATAAAATTATCAAGCTAGCCTCTCATTTTGAATAATCTACTGAAGTATTTGAGTTGAAACTAATATTTCTACAGAAGAAGAAATATTTGGTAATTTTCTTATTAGATTAAATTGCACCACATAGCATGACATCGTAGAAGTTCAGTCAGATTATAGTCATTAGCTATATTATTTTTTTCTGTCAGGATATGGAGAAGTAACATTTTTAAGGATACTTACTGTTCCTTGAATATTTTTTTTAATAATTGTTGCTGAATGGGAAATCTACAGAGATCTTACTCTGTGTCATCTGTTCCAGGACATTAATACTGTGATCTCAGGGCTGATTGCAGCCCTTTTATAATTACTGAATTAAATCCTGGACTGTTGAAGTCAGTGGGAATTCTGCTATTAACTGGAGTCAGAATTTCACCCAGTCTGTCTGCATTGGATCCAAAACGTCAATTTGAGCTTTAAAGTTGTCCTTTTTTAAAGCACTGACCTTTGTGGCACACCATGCAATTCTTTTGCAGGGAAATTGTTATAGGTTTTTTAAGACTTTTTAAAATATCACTGGGCAGGGAAATGTGTCATGTTCCAAAGCACGCTTTTATACATGGCTACTAATGTAGTTGTCAGTCATACAGTAGAACATATTATGAAATTCTTTTGACAAGTATAAAAAAGGAAATGTTCATATTTTCATAGAAATGCCATGCTATTTTCTTCACAATTCATGATCTCTTCTGTTTGTTTAAAGAAAAACTTTCACACTTCAACTCATTTTAAAAATGTACTTTTCTCAAGACCCATTAAGCTGTTCTGTAGTGAAATACTTTTAACTCCTGCTTGTGTAGTTTATTACCTGAGTAAACAGAAAACTTACTTGAAAATATGCAGCCTTCTCCTGCTTCTGTCTTATCCATTCAACGATACCAAAGTCCATTCTTGGTTATAATCAGGGATCCTGGTTTTCTCTGTTTAAAAATCACAAATTCTCTGATAAAGCTTGCAAATTCTCTGATTAAAACCCCCCAAACCTGTGATTAAAATGAAACATAACTCTCTCTCTCTCTCTCTCTCTCTCTCTCTATATGTGTGTGTGTGTGTGTGTGTGTGTGTGTGTGTATGTATCAATTAAACAGTTTTATTGATCTATTTCTAATTTTAAAGCCATTTGGAAGCCTACCAGTGCCTCATTCACTGTAATAAAATACATTCTAAATACCTATAAATGTTGGTATTTGATTTTGGGTTTTTTATCATGGAAAATCAGAGCTCCTCCTGTGCTTTTAGCTCACCAGGATGCAGGTCCAGGGCCCTCACTCTGAAGCCACAGCCCCACTCCCCTGTCAATGCCCCTCACTCCCAACCCACATCACAACCCAGCCCTGCTGGTGCTCCTCGCTCCCCACCCACAGCTCCTGCACCTGCCAGCCCTACTGGAAGGAGCCCCCAGCTGCCAGGGATGTGGAGTCAGGGCACCAGGTCTGCAGTCTCTGTCCCTTGCAGCAGTGTCCAAGCCCCAGCTGTCCCATAAGGGAAGTGGCAGCTGCTGCGGTGGAGCAGAGCACAGAGTCCAGCTCCCTTTCCTCCATGGGTGGCATGGCCACAGCAGAGCCTGTGGGGGGAGGTGTGGGCAGGCTGCCCACTGTGGGCTCAAGCTCCCTGTCCTGCTGCCCTCCCCCTGGGTCCTCCATGGCCCAGCAGGCAGGACTGGGCATGACAGTGCAGAGCAGACCAGGATGGGGAAGCTTAATGCCAACGCTGGGAGCTCTGTGCTGCCACTGTGAGGTGCCCCCAGCCTGCCTGGCAGCAGTGAGGGTGATGACTCCATGCTACCACCCCCGCTACTGCTGGGCAGGCAAGGAGTGCTCCACCAGGGTGGTGCGGGGCTCGCAGCAGCAGCAAGGAATTTCCCTGCCTGGCCCCACTCTGCCCTGCTGTGCCAGGTCCCACCTGCTGGGCTGCAGAGGTCCTGCGTGGAGGGCAACAGGGCAGGGAGCCCAAGCTCAAAGTGGGCAACTTTTCCCCACCATGCACACAGATCCGGGGAGCATACCCAATCCTCCCCAAGAGTGCGCACAGCTGCAGGGAGCCAGCCACCCCCCCCCCCCAAG
>NW_017729033.1:97329097-97350598 GCF_001723915.1 Gavialis gangeticus | reverse complement strand
CCCCCCCCCCCCCAAGATGAGCTGCCCATGGCCCTTTCCCTTTCCCTGCTAAGGCCCTGCAGCCACATATGGCACCGGGTCCCAAGCACCACACATCGCCTGACCTGGGCAGTGGCCTCAGCCCCAGCCTTGCCCAACTCATTCCCTCCCTCCCTCCCTCCCCCACTGTGGGGGCCTCAATCCTCTCTCTCCCCCCAAGACAGATTTACCTGCAGGAGCTGGTCTCCAAGCTACCTGGTGTCTATGTGCATGTGTGACTAACCACCCTTCTCCCCCCAACCCTTTGCAGGCTGGTACTCTTGTCAGCCTGGAGAGAGCTCTTTGCAAAAGTGGAAGATCCATGTTTCTCTGTTAAAATTAGAAGTCCACATTTTTCTCAGTCAAAAGGGAAAATCTGGGGGTTTTTTTCTCTTTTTCTGAGGGACCTTCTTTGTTAATCACCCCTGGATGTCAAGCTGTACAAACCAATAAGCTAAAAGTTAATGCTATCATGGCAGACACATTCCATTATGCTAATCAGGACAACTATGACAATTATACAGATTGTGCATGGATCCCCTTCCCTCATAGAGTGCTCTTTGTACTCTTGATAAAATTATGGTAACAATTAACAGCCTTTTAAATCTAATGTGGAGTTTAGTTTCAGGTTGATTTTTCTAGAAGTTAGGGTTCTTTTTTTTTTTTCTCCTTTTCCCTGAATTTATGGCAGCTGCTATGACTGAAATAGAGAATCACATCCTTGGACCTGTAGCTGTTTTTTGAGGTACTTGGCATATCTTCTGAAATATGAACAAACTCCTCACTGCACTGTAAATCTGTAGACAGTGAATTGTGTAACTTTATAGGAAGTTATATTATTTCCCACTTTATAGGTGGGACTTGATGAGAAATGTATTTAATTGACAAAGGAGAGAAATCAAAATCTGGCATCTGCTATGACACCAAAAGCTGACATGACTTTGACTCCCTGGCAATAACATAATGAGGGGTTGGGGAGGTGGTATGTTGTTTCTGCTCCCTGTCCTCTTCTCCATTATCAGCTCTGTCTCTATTTACATCAGTAGGTATCAATCCACGTTTCCCAAAAAGGAAGGAGAAGGTATTCTTCACATCTTAAGGGACCATCAGACTAAACAGTGAAATAGATGATCTTCACCAGAATGAAAACAGTTCTCTAATGCTTGCGTCATCTATTGATTAATGTAAACTTCTGAATATGGTGGATGTAACTGTCTCTTTTCTGTGTAGGAGAGCACTATACTATTTATTTTATGGCACCTGTTTTTGGGTGATTAACTTACTTTTTCTGATAACAAATCAAGGAACTGTCCTTTATCTCATGAAGTATTGCATTACTCAACATGTCATACACTATTTTAAAAAGGGAAGACTTTGTATCTAAAATCTGGATGGCTTCCCTACACATTGAGCCTTCTCTTATGTTTTTCATATTGAGTACTTAATACAAGTACTTCATACAATTTGGCAGAGAGGGGTGTATCTTAAATCATGTCTTTTCTAGAGGCTTAAACACCTCACATTTTTCCCTTCCTGGTGGGGTTGCCTTAGTCGCCCGGCATAGACTGTTCTGGACTGTTTATTTCTCTGGGGTCATCTTACAAAGAAACAAACAACCTCCCTCTCCCCACCCAAAAACACCGCCCCCCCCCAAAAAAAAGGGGGGAGCCAGCGAAAGAGGAGTGATTAGTAGGGCTGTGCAGAGCTTCAGTCACTGATTCGATTCGGAGGAGATTTGGCCCTATTCGGTGGCCAAATCTCTGAATCCGAATCAAATCAAGAGAACCACTAATCTCTCTGAATTGAATCAGAAGCTTCTGATTCAATTTGGAGAGGTTCAGGGAGAATTGGTGATTTGGAGACATAGACAGAGCTTTTTATGCTTTTTCTACGTACCTCAAGGTACCAGGTAGCGCGTGAATGCTAAGATGGTGGGGCAGATGGAGTGTCCCACAGATGCGTGGGGGAGTCCCCAGCATGTTCGGCGGTGGAACCTGAAGTGGACCAGAAGCACTTCCAGTCCATTTCTGGGTCTGTCATGGAGCGCATGGGGGACCCCCCCACACCCAGCTCAGCGACTGGTGCCTCCCGGGTCTGGGGGGGCACCTGGGGTCCCCCCATGGCTGATCGCTGAGCCAGGGTGTGTGTGGGGGGGGTCCACCACTGAGCACATGGGGGGATCCCCCAGGTTCCTGTGGGATGTTCCATCTGCCCCACCATTTTAGCATTCATGAGCCGTGCCTGGTACCTCGAGGTATGTAGAAAAAACATAAAGCTGTGTCTATGGCCAAATCGCTGATTCTCTGAATCAGAATCAAATCTTCAGATTCAGATTCACCTGAATTGAATAAGGACAGTGATCCGAATCAGTGAATCGAATCACTGTCCCCCAGATTGGGCTGAATCCAAATCCAAATCGAATATGGCCTGCTTCATGCACCCCTACCGTTTAGGCTGTTCAGTAGGGGGTGGAGAGCTTTGAATTTAATCCATGCCCCAAGGACTCTTTGTGTATGTTATGTTCAACAGTCATTACAAATAACATATAAACAGTTTTTGGCAGACAAATTGAAATCCAGGTCTCCCTCTGACTGGGGGAGTGTGTAATCATTAAGAGAGAGGCCATGTTTCCTTTCTCTGGACAAATGAACCTTGGGGTTTTTTTACACTATAATGGCAGAAAGGTAGTGTCAGTAGTTGGGTAGAGCTCAATCCTGTCAGCACACGGTAAGGATGCTCAGTTGCTCGACCAGGCTTCACAGGGTCTTAAGGAAAGGATGGTCTAGTTTGTGGACCCCTGTTGGGATGAGGCATGAAATGGACACTGAACTGATCAGTACAACTAACATGACGGATCTTCTGGGCATGTTCAGAATCAGAACCTTATGTGCCAGTCGAACTTTACTGGTAGAAACTTAGGTATCTAAGTGGCTAAGAAGAGATTTTGGGGATCACATTCTCATACCTAGACACTTATACTCTTATATCCTACTATGTCTTTGTAGATCTGAGCTGTTACTTGTTCTTGGCTACCACTTGAACAAAATTGAGATGATAGTATTTCCCCATGTCAAGGGGTATTGTGGGGAGATAAACATGTGCATATAAATAAAATAGATGTTTATGCAGGGATTTTGAGGTACTCAAATACTATGTTAGCGGGACAGCATCAGGGATGTCAAATTCACCCTGCCTGCCCAGGCAGGATCTGAACCACAGGACTCCTTATGGACTAGAACCAGACCCAGTGGCAAGGCAAAGAATAGTGCAGCTGTCCCTTCTTCCATCACCAAAGGTCATCCTGAACAGGGCTCATAGACCTAAGTTATGTGGCAGGCCTCATTTTCCATTCATCCTGCCTGTGAATTCCTGGATCCACAAGTATAGGCGACTGGTAGGAGGTGCACGGGGGTGCATGTGCTCACCCTGATGGGGCCGGTGACCCCCGATGGCTGACACTGATGCTGTCAGTAGGGCTGGTGCCCCCTGTCTCCCTCCCTCCCCCCGACAGGGCCACTGCTACCTCAGCGGCTTCTGTGAATGCCTCCCCCAGATTCAGGGGGCACCAGTCACTCATGTCCATAAGGAAACCCACAAACTGGATGAAACAGCTCTGTGAACTAGAAATGGCCAATGGATCATATGTTCGATACCTGTGCACTACCTAAATAACTGATTTTTTTCTCCACTGTAGTTTTAATATTCTTTACTTTCTTGTACTAAGAAAAATCAGATCATTTGGGCTTGCAAGCAAATGTATGCTGTTTGCAGCTTGAATAAACAATGCCACATACTACCCAGTGAAGACTACCCAGATACCAAATGTGAAGCAGATGTGACATCTGCACAAAGTGAGCCCAGGGGCCACTTGATGGTTGTGAAATTTTGTGATGAGGTGGCCTGCTATCTATGGCAATCATAAACTGCTCGAGAGCATCTAATGTTATGGAGAAATTGATTTGTTGAGATTAGTTAATAGGTTTAAAATCTATTACCATAGCAGCTCATAGGTCTTCAGTAAAATTTTAAGGTCAACATTCAATCTAGAATTATACAAGCCTAGAAATTGTTGTAAATGCAATCTGTTTGTAAACATAAAGATCTAAAAGACTATATTAAGAAATTATGGGGAAACTGATATTTCCCCAAATCTAACATACTGATAAAAATTATGAGATGTTTTAAATCTAAGCCTAGAGTCTAAGTGTACGATTTTAATTTACTTTTGAGTTATAATTAGAAGGGATTCTAAGTTATCTATTTGCATAATGATGGTTGACAATAAGAATAACCAGCTGCTTATTCAAGGTTATCAGTTTGAATTTCAGAACAGGAAGAACTAATGATTTGACAGTAATTCTGACACCAGCCAACTGGGGATTTATTAAACTTCAGGTAATTGTGTACCAGCTGTGTAAACCAGCTTACAGATGTAGTAAATAAAAAGAATAGAATCCTCAACAAACATTTGTAGTGCTGGATTTTTCCCCCTCTAAATAATAATGGAAACAACATGGATTCAGGATAGCAGTTAAATATATCATCTTCTGGGCAAACAGATTGTTGCAGAAATATTTTTTTGGCAGTGCATATTAAATAGCCATTTGAATTGTTTAGGAAGTTATGCTAAGTTGAAATCAAGGAATGGTGATAACGTTTGGCATCTACATTGTCATTGCAGAAGATTCAAAAGCACATAAAACACAGTAGTTCATGCAAAAACAATGAAATGTGGGGAGAAGTAACGGAATGATGCACAGCACACCAGAACAAAAGGGGACAGAAAGAAAATTTTGTTTATATACCATGTAAGAAATTTTGTTCTTACAAAATGTGCCCCAACATTTGGCATGTATTTATTTGCCTGAGTAATCAATCATATGAGGTTTTACACACATTGTTTGTTCCCCTGAGTAATCAGTGCATTTAAAGTTCATTTGTGGTTTTAGAGAGGTATCACTTGTTCTAACAGTAATCAGTATTCTAGATGGGGGGTCTCCCTGGAACAAGGAATAGTGCTTAAACTGATATGAATGTTGTAAATGTGTTAAGCTTACTTATATTCATATTTAAATAAAGCATGGACACACCTACCTGGTTAGGGGACATATAAAACCTGTTTTGAGTAGGTACAGACGTGTATATGAGTTGGAATGTGAAAATGTGCACGTATGTATACAAACTTGCATAATTCTAGCTTGGGGAGCTAACACTTGGTATGTGTCACAAATGGCACAGGCAACCTCCATGTTTGGCATGTGATAAATCAGGAAGAGAGCAGAAAGCAGAACAACAGATCAGATATAGGGGAAACAGATTGAAGCAGCATTCAGGTAGGGTGGGGCCTTATCTTGTAGCATGCCTGCCAAAAAGGTTGGTTCCCACTGCTCTAGTTGTTAGTGATCAATAGGTGTGGGGCTAGATCCAGTATAAAAGATGGGTGGACAGTTCCTGTTTTGCAGATCTGTATTTCCTACCTAATGTTGCATGCCCCAAACTCCATAGGCACTGCAGCTTGTGACCTCAAAGTTCCACAGATACACAAGATCTCTGTTACTGCACACACCCAGAAGTACCTCTGTTTTGATAGGACTGAGTAGCTTTAGCTCATGCTTAAGCCTGATCAGAATCTAGATCCTAGGCATTCGTCCATCAAAATGTCCAATGGAGCTCAAACTGGTAGCACATCTTGCATGCACATCAAACAGAAAGCAGTAGAGGCCACCACTTAACATGGCCAGAAGTTGTGACAGCCCCCTTTACAGTAGCCTAGTGATTAGGTTCCTACATTCAAGCCCTTCCTATGCCTGGAAATTTATTTGTTTCCAGTTTCTCAAGAGACTACCCTAACCAGACATCTAAAGGCAATTCTGGAGGAGTGAGGAGAGAGGTAAGGGTGGTTTTCTCCCCTTCTTGTTGAAGCTGTGCAGAAAAGCATTCAAGATTCATGGAGTTAGGGAGACAGAGAGCACATGACACATTATTGTAGTGCTTAGGGCACTTGCTTGTTGGAGATGGAGAGGGAACTTGGGTTATGGCTGCTGCTTTATGATCTGTTTCTGTGTTTGATATAATGCCTGTTCTATTTTAAAAATAGTGCTGTAAAATGAGTGACTTGATAATGGTGTGGAAGTGATATTGGGTCACTGTAGCAAACAAATCTGGAGTGTATTGGAATTGCATTAAATGAAAAATTAATGTACTGGCATTAATGCTAATTGGATTTGTTTGTCCAGTGAGGGCTGAATGAGAGAGGGAACCAAAGACTCAGAAATTCAGTTCTTAGAGTATAATATTCAGCATTCCTTCTTTTTAAGCTATTACTGTTAGGAAATGTTATTTTGGTTAGCCTATCCTTCCACTTTTCCCCTGGTGCTGTACAAACTGCAGGTCATGTATTATGAACAGAGTCAAATACCTGAGTCAGGATTTTGACTTCATTAACTGCTACCTAAGGACAGATGCCTCTAGCTGATATATTCATTCATTTGGCAGTTTCATCAATTCCATGAGAATTATTGCATTTTACCATTGGTCCAAAGTGCTAAATTGGTCACTAAAATCAAATCCCTGTTTCCTTAAGGATTGAAAAACATTTCAGAAAATGCAGTTTCCATGCCCATTACCAACTGGCAGAGATTTTGTCACAGGCTTTATGTTTGATGTAGCTTTGATATACAGTAGCTCTTAGGAAACTGAGACAACCCTATGGATTTGAAACTGTCTCAAGAACTTAATTTAATTTAAGGAGAAAGGAAGGCAAGGTATGTATTCACTTTATTAAATAGAGGCCTAACATACTTTCAGTGGAGAGAATGAGAACCAAGCAGTCCTTGGGGTTTGAGAAATCTTACTTTTTAGTGTTATCTCACCCCTGCTTCCAGTATAACTAATCTCTTATGAATATACTGTGAGGTAGAGGTACCTCAACTACATATCCTCCCTGAAGTTCAAATCCTCACAAGGTTTGTGGGTAGCTTGCACTGATGCTGTTAACATGGTCTTAAACTGCCCTGCCTTACTGGTGATATGGTAATACATGTTCTATGATTGGTGGAGGAATTTCTAGGAACTTGGCTCCTTAGGAGAGGCTGCAGTCAATATGGCTTCACTTGTTCCCCTCTGCAGAGATGGTTCTGTGTGTCTGAATTCTTTGAGACCCATGGAGATAATTTCATAGTTGGTAGGGTCAGAAGAGACCTAAGCAGATCATCAAGTCTGACCCCCTGCCATAGGCAGGAAAAAATGCTGGGGTCAAATGACCCTAGCTAGGTCATTAGCTAGCCTCCTTTTGAAGACCCCCAGGGTAGGAGCAAGAACCACTTCCCTTGGCAGTTGGTTCCAGCTCCTAGCCACCCTGACAGTGAAGTAGCGCCTCCTGATGTCTAGCCTGAACCTACTCTCAATCAACTTGTGGCCGCTGTTCCTAGTTACTCCTGGTAGTGCTCAGGGGAACAGGGACTCTCCCGTTCCCATCAGGTCCCCCACCAGATCCCCTCTCAGCCTTCTGTTGTGGAGGTTCAGGTCCTGTAGCCTCTCTTCGTAGGGCCTGCTGCCCCCTGCCTATGCGAGTGGCCCTCCTCTCAATGCTGTCCACATCCCTCCTGAAGTGGGGCGCCCAGAACTGGATGCAGTAATCTAACTGCGGCCTGACCAATGTCGCATAGAGGGGGAGGATCACCACCTTGGACCTTCTTGTGATGCATCTGTGGATGTATAACAAGGTACGGTTAACCTTCCTGACCACGTCCTCACGTTGGTGGCCCGTGTTCATCTTGGAATCAATAATGACTCCAAGATCCTTTTCTGTGTCTGTGCTGATGAGAAGGGAGTTCCTCAGCATATAGGTATGCTGCTGGTTCTTTCTCCCTAGGTGCAGTACCGTGCACTTGTCAGTGTTGAATTCCATCCTATTCTTATCCACCCACCCCTGTAACCTGTCCAGATCTAGTTGTAGGCTGTTCCTCCCTTCTATCATGCCCACTCCTCGGCACATCTTAGTGTCATCCGCAAATTTGAACAAGGTGCTTTTCACCCCCTTGTCCAAGTTGCTGATGAAGATGTTGAACAGCGCAGGCCCGAGGACTGAGCCCTGGGGCACCCCACTGCCTACATCCTCCAGGTCAAAAATGACCCATCCACTACCACTCTCTGGCAATTTGTGACCCATCTGACTGTGTACGCATCAACGCCACAGTTGCCTAATTTTTCAATGAGAATGAGGTGAGAGACAGTGTCGGAGGCCTTCCTAAAGTCCAGAAAGACTACATCCACCACGACATCTGCGTCCAAGGTTTTTGTGACCTGGCCGTAAAAGGCAACCAGGTTGGTCTGACAGGATCTGCCCCTAATGAACCCATGTTGGTTGCCCCTAAGCATAATCTCCTCTGCTGGTCCCTCACAGATGCGCTCCTGGATAATTTTCTCAAAGAGCTTCCCCAGGACCGACGTAAGACTAGCAGGCCTATAGTTACTTGGGTCCTCCTTCCTCTCTTTTTTTGAAAATGGGGACCACATTCACCCTTTTCCAATTCTCTGGCACCTGGCCAAAGCACCATGAGTGCTCGTAAAGCCGTACCAGGGGTCCCGCAATGACCCCTGCCAATTCCCTCAGCACCTGGATCTTCTGGACCTACTGATTTAAACATGTCCGGCCCCACCAAAAGTTCCCTAGGCCAGGCGGTACCTCTTCTGAGTCAGTCCAAAATCCCAGTCGGGGGGATGTCCTGGTCCCTGCTCAGAAAAATGGAGGCAAAGAATTTGTTAAAGAGGTCAGCTTTATCATCTGGTGCAACCACCAGATTGCCAAGTGTGTCCTTCAGGGGCCCCACGTTACCCTGAAGGATTGCCTGGTTTAGAAAGCTAAACTTCATTTGATCCCACAAAAGAATTCATAGGATATGCTGTTATTTGGAACTCGAAGTTGTATTACCTCTCCAAAGCATGTACTTTTGAGGGAAATAGTACAACCAACAGTAAATAATAAGTCTGTCTAAGCAAAGCTTTCTTTGGCCCCAGGCAAATGTGCAAGTGAAGGTGCAATGGGATATGATGCAGGTTCCCCATAATCATGCTTCCTGCCATGCCACATGTGCATAGCAAGAAGCATGATTGTAGGATCTATCATCAGATCCCATCATGATCCTGGCCTCTTCCTACACTGGCAAGTAGCAAGTTCCTGAGGTTGGGGGTCGTCATTTGGTCCAGGCTGCTAGCTATGAAGATGTACCATGTGCTCTTGTGGCTGGGGCTCCCAGCTATAGGGATGCACCCTGAAGCTGGGAGCCCCAGACTAGCCACATGATCAGTTAATGGCATGGTAGGACCCAGGCACAAAGTTATTACATATTTTTTGTGGTAAAATAAGGAATAAACCACAACCTTATTACACAAAAAATGTGTAACAACGTTGTGGCTTATTCCTTATTTTATCATGGATTAACATGTGGCTAGATAACAACTTAAGGCATGACTGTTTAATCATGTCTTAAGTGTAACATGTGGCCAGGGACCTTTGCTAATTCTACTATATGTTTTTTTAAGCAAGACCTACCTTTTATGCTCAAGTCCTTTCTTTCCTAGGTCAGCTGACTCTGGCCCTGACCTGAGCTTAGGGCCAAAGCCAGAATTGCAGCAACTGCCTGCCCCCCCCCACATTTTCTGTACTTCCAGGTCCCTGATACAGGTTCTGAAGCAGCTCTCAAGTAGTCTTCGCCCTTCATCCCCCACCTTACTTTCTCACCTCTCCACCATTTTACTTTTTTTAGTTGCACAAATCAAATGGAATTGCACAAATCAAATAGACAAATCAAGTGGAATTTTGCTGCACTTTTTCATAGAGATGCATGTTGGGGAGTTGTCATGTGTTTTATTGTGAAGGTAATAGTGGCCGCCTGTGAGGTGGCTGTTTCAAGTGTGCTGAACATGTTAAGGTGAGGTTTAGTTTTCAATTAGTAGCAGTCTATTCCAATAGGTATTTTAAAATAACCTGGTTATATCTCAGAGGCCTGAGTCCTGCTTGAATATAGTCAAATGTAATCACACACTGGACTCAAAGGACAAAATAGATTCCCAAATTTACAGTATTTACTTGAATCTAAGATGACCCACCAATAATTAGATTCTATATTTGGAAAATTTATGAACTTGTAATTTTCAAGGTATAGAATATGATTATTGGAGGGTTGTTTTATATTCATACCTCTCCCCTATTGCTACAGCAAGGAAAGCAGTGCTTGGGTGGTCAGGGTTTTCCACAACCTCTCTCCTTTCTGTCCCACTCCCCACAGTCCCTGCACCTTCCCCCCACTCTCTCACCATAATTTCGCCCCTTCTCCCCTGCTTCCCACAGTCTCTGCATCTCCCCGGGGAACCCTTACTATCAGATGCTGCATGAGCTGTATTCCCTTCCACGTCACAGAACAGAGCACATGGAAACGTGGCAGGGGGTTGGCCAGGCAGAGGATGGAGATGCCATGTGCTCCTTGCCTAGAGCTGATCTGTGACTTAGATTAAGGGTGCAGGGGGAGGCACAGAGAGAAGCTTCAGAGGATAAGTGAAGGAGGGGGGCAGGCAGCTGACTCTGGCCCTGACCTGGGCTTAGGGCCAAAGCCAGATCTGCAACAACTACTTGCTCCCCCCCGCCCTGCCTCCACTTTGTAGGCAAATCTAAGATGAAGGGCTTTCCCCACCCCCCATGCTCATTCGGGGAAAAACACTTATCTTAGATTCAAGTAAATATTGTAAGCTCGTAGATAGGTGTTTGCATGATCTCCATCCCATAGTATGAATTTTTTCAGGTGCATCCTACCTTTCTGAGAACACTCAGGCATAACCTTTTCTCTGCTTGGCTTCAGAAGATCATATAATTAGGATGATCTGTATTTTACCAGCAGAGCATGTTTCAGGATGTAGCAAAAATATATGGATGATGGAAAACTTGAGTTTGAGAGAGAGAGGGGTGTGTGTGTGTGTGTGTGTGTGTGTGTGTGTGTGTGTGTGTGTTTAATGATGCATCTAAAAATGCCAAAGCCAATGCAGTACCATTTTGATTGATGATTTTTCCTTTAGAAGAGGTCAACCTCCTTGAAATAATGCACCCATGATGTGTGTTTACCACCCTCAGCAAAAAGATTCACATAAGAATATTTTACTAGGTGTCCACTAAAAAAGACTTATGTGTTTGGTGAGGGAAAATACCCTGATGTTCTTTTCAAAAGCTCTCTTTACTTTCTGTGGTAAAAAATTCTCCCAAAAGGTATGTAAGAGAAGTCCCTTTACCTAGTGAGTTATGAAATGTCTGTAGGATCTGTGCATTTTTGGCTAAATTATTTTCTTAGGGATTAAAACAAACGTGTCATGAGTTAGGAAAATCATTTTAGAATCTGTGAGAGATTCTAAGAAGGCATAATTATAACTTATATTCAGTAGTTTCAGAGTAGGGAGGAACAGAAAATTACTTTTTTTTTTTTTAGAAATTTTAGAATTGGTATCTCTAACACTGTTAGAAAGTTTGATAGTCAGGGAAGTGAAAAACAATTTAAAATATATATATTACAATTTAGGATTACTTCATTATGAGGAATAGGGTAATAATAATTATTTGTATACAGACCGTCACATTTTAAATGGGCTTCTGTAACATGAAAAAATGAACTGTTATGTTTGCTTTTAAGTTTTTTTTAGATTAGAGGTAAGGGAATTTAATTATTAATGGGATATATTAATTTTAAAAGTTATTGTAAAATGTTCATGCAAGCTCAACTGGAGGTCGCTCTCACATAATTGTAATGTTTGTATCTACTCAGTATATTGTGTAGATCAGAGGTGTCAAACTCAACTGGCCCCACCATCCATGGTCCCCTATCACCCACATACCTGATCCAGGATAGGTGGTACCTGCCCAGGCCGGTCTGGGCTGCTGGCCTGAGAAGGTGCCGCAGGTAGCACAGCCCAGGAACTGATTCCAGCGAACACCATGTGGTACAGCCAAGGACTCAGCCCCAGTGAGTTCTGCGGGCAACACATGTCCTGGACACTATGCACAGGGATGCTCTGGAGAAACAAAAGAGGCAGCACCAGGGACTAGATGATAAAGCTCCATGGGCTGCAACTGGTCTGCAGGCTACATGTTTAACACCCCTGGTGTAGATAATGCGTTGACCTAAGAATATCATTGCCATCCTGGACTACCTTAGTGAAGGAGACTGAAACTGAAAAATGAGATGATCTGACTTTACATCTGATTTTAGACTTTTGCTCATCAACTTAAGTATTTAAGAATCAGCATGTAAGCTGGCAACTAGAAGGAGATAGAAGGGGAGTTGACAGTCTCCTCACTTCAAGCAGTATCTTTATAAGACCAACAAATGTTTGACAGCTAGTTAAAACCCAAAAATGTGACTATCTTTCTTAATTAGCCAGATGTTCTTATGCTACACCATATGATAATTAATTATGTTAGAGTGGTAAAAGCTGCAACAGTCTTAGCTGAGATTGCTGTAAACATCTCCTTTACTATCCTTTCTTGTCAGTAACTTGTAGATTTCCAAAACTGGTTTGATTTTGGTTTGATGTTTTCCCAATCCCAGTCTTAGACCCCAGTTTTCCAGACACTTAGGCACGTGTCTAAATTCACTCAATGGCTAGTACCAGAATTCATATGGTGAAAGTTATATGTAAATTTATTTGTCTTCAGCATTGAGATCTGTTTTGTCATAAAGATGTTTCTCTGTGCTTATTGTGAAGTTTAATAAAGATACTTTAGCTGATAAAAAGTGCTGTTGAGTATTCTTGTTGATATGATGGGAAACATATTTGATGAATTATAATAGATGTGAGTTGTAACACTTTTATTTCAGCATTTGAAGTGAAGAGAAACTGAGATTTCTTTATGTTCTTTTTAATGTTTTGATAATCACATATTAACTAATGCTTTTTAAGTTCGTTTTTTGTGAGCAAGATAAATAGGCACTTCAGAAATTGTGTAGCCTCTGTACTCCCCATTTTCAGTTTTATATCTTCAGCTCATTTGAGTGGAATACAATTGGCCATCTGTTTAGATACTACTCTTGGAATGCTTTTCACTACTGCCTCCAGCTTGGACATAGATCCTCACAATATTATTTTGCTGTTATCTAATGCATAGTTGGGAGCAAAGACAGACATGTCATATGGAACTTTGTCAGAGTTTTTCTGGTTAAAAAAAAATTCTACACACAGTATCCAGTCCAGTTATTCCCTTAATACAGCAGAATCAGAGGTCCTTCTAATTTGAATATTATTTTTGCATGATGAGATATTGAAAACCAACAGATTCCAACTACAATAACCTTACTACCAAAAAAAAAAAAAAAAAAAGAGAAAAGAAGCTTTATAGATCATATGGGACCTAAGCATTCAAGTAAGAAAAATGTTCCCAATAGTTTATCAGTGCTTTATCCTAAGAAGCCCGTTTCCCCCTTTGTGATCCAAAAAAATCTAGTGACTTTTCTTTCCTTCCCCTTATCTCTACCACTTACTTTCAAGATTCTTTAAAGTTATGAAATCTGGTCAGAAGTGGGAGCAAAACAGCTCAGTAAAGACTTATTCTTGTGGCATTTCTGCTTCATCAGTTGGCAGAACATTCTAGAAATGATGAAAAATGACCTTTTTTGTGAAAGTGACATTTTATAGATCAAAGATACCCAGATAAACCTCCAAATATGGGGCTACTCCCCAGTGAACTTCCAGACCTGAGTTCATTTAATGTTTCTGATGCTATTAAGATAGCAGGAGTGGGAAGAAAGGCACACTTCTTGACTTTGGCTATATCATTGCTTATACTGTCTTTTGTGGTTTGTGAGTGGGTTAAACCTCAGTTTCAGAACCAGTATTGATCTGTGTATTAATTCTGTGTAGCATTTTTCATGTCACTTATTCACACCAAATTGCTGTACATAGATTTCTCACATCACACTCTGTACATTTATTAATACTCACAGGTGAAGTCTGTGTGTGGTTGGGGCTGTATGGATCAGTTTTTTTTATGGCAGTTCTTGGTTTTGTTTTACATAACTGTCTCTCTAAATTGTGTCAAAACTACCTAGAACACAAGTGCATGGCATTTTTAGAGAAGTTGTGAACATTGTACCACTTTTATTTATGTTGCTACACAAGTATTTAAAAGCACACAAGAGTAGGCACTTGCATATTAAAATAATGAAGACCCAAGTTATGGTGGCATTGGACTTATAAGAATCACTAGCTCTGAATTTTTTTCTCCCTCTTTATTTTTCTGACTCCGTTGTGTCATCCTAAGATTTTTCTGTAAAACTTTAAGTTTAGTATTTTTAATTGGTCTTTTTTAATGGTTCTAATCTGTGATTTGATGCTGCCACCATTCCAACATTGGAGAGGATTTTTTTTAGTTTTCTTTTCATCTATCTATGTTGACTTGTAAAACAAGAGAATAGAATAATAAAATGCATTGATGTGGGTAATCATGTTACAAACTGTGTGACTGTGAACAAGCTTGTTTTTTCAACCAAAACAGATATATTGATTACTCAAGTTAGTTATAGCATTTAACAGTGAAAAGAAGAAGAGTGGAATAATGTGAGGATCAGGTATTATAGAAATCCATTTCTGGAACATTCTTTTTATCCTAGTCCCACTGCTTTGACACTATACTTATCCTAACTTGTTCAGCAATAGTTAACTTTTTGTTTTCTCCCTACAGATAGTCCAATTTAATCCTCTAAATACAAAACCCCGTGCTTATATAGCAAAGATGGACAAAAGTTGTTTCAAAATAATAGATGAACAAAAGGACAAAGCTATGGAATAAGGGCATCTATCTTAAATAAAGAGGATAAGCTGATAATTGGCCATGTAGTGTAGTATATGAAAATTGTGGCTTTAATTCTAGAAAACAGTTCTCTAGGTGAAAAGAAGTCTAGGAGTCTATACAGAAAGTAGAGGCTTTAGTTAGGGAATTAGGAGAAGGAACCTGTGTGAGAGCAACTTCAGTAGTTTAAGGACTGAATCAAGATTGGTTGGTATTAAGGACTCAATAAAAGAGGCTCTATTGCTTTCAGATGCAATGTATTGCCCAAACCCATTGAATGGCATACCTGTATTTCTACATCCCCTTTAGGTGAAGTTACATATTCCACTTAGATCATAATAAATTTGTGTAATGTTTAAGTGGTGTTTAAGTTAGAATGTGTTATGAACATTTGCACATTGAGGGTTAATATATATATTTTTTCTACACAGCTCTAACTTGCCACTAGAGGGCAAGCAGGGAGGAGCATAGCTAGGACCCAGGACATGTGGGCTCTATTCCTGCTCTGGGATGGGGGAAATGGAACTGAGAGTGTTGTATCGGAGGACTTGAAATTGCTGGTTTTCTCTCCATGGAGCAGATGAAGTTACCCTAACATGAATTATGTAGCATGGCTCAGGGTTTACCCTCATCTTCAGCAGCATAACGTTGAAACCTTGAGAAGGCAGTTACCATGAATTAATGAACATTAATGTGCAGACACTCATGTTTTAAGTGCCCTTAGTATGTCTAAGTGTAACATACAGTTTCAACCTTAGTTTTCTGGAAGTGCCTTATACACATACCCTTGTCTGTTACCAAAATATCTCCCCAACCAGTGATGACATACATAATGGTTAATGGGACTGAAATAATTATTTGAACGCACTTCTAAAGACCATGTAATGGAAACATCTGTTTTCAATAAGACTTTTCATCTGCCCAAATCTAATATTGCATGTAATGCCTTCCACTTCCTCTTCATTTTCAGGCTATGATTCAGAACCTGAACTTGTCAAGAGAGAGCAAAAAACACATGGTTCATGTCTTTCCTACAAATATATGTGTAATCAGATACACAGCTCCATACTGTGTTGAAGAACCATACAGTGACATTTTTAAGATAAGGCAGCAGCATTAATTTAAAATTCCTGCATAACTCTTAGTCCCACTTAACTAAGCATCTGTCACTAATCTGTAGGAGGGGGCCAGTATAACTGAAAATTAACTTTAATTATCCAACTGTTTTTGCCAGGAGTTCAAAAAATAAGCTGGGAGGGGCTAATTGGGGAGGGAGTGAAGCAGCTTCACCCTAGAATTAAGGAGATGCAAAGCAGGCGGATAAACAGGCTCACAGTGTTCACCTGCAATTCCTCATCCTGTTTTGATTTTGCTAGAAGTAGAAAAGTATAAAAGAAGATTTTGCTTATCCATTGATACAGCTGACTCAGTAAGTTACCAAGGTATAAATTGTGGTTGGAGTTGAGAATGAGTAGGGGAGAGAGAGTAATAGAATCTAGAAGAGATGGGCCCTGAGGGAAAGAATCTGAAAAGGAGCCAACTCTGATAGAAACCTCAGGGTGAGTGGGGTTGTTGCCCATTGTACCAGCCAAGTCTGAGGGAAAGGACTAGGCTGGGTTTCCTGGAATATTATATAGGAAAAAATAATTTGAGCTAACTTCATATTGACTCTAGGAATATGTAGATTAGTCTGGAGTGTAGTAGAGAAGAAACTCATTTATGGTTTATAAGTGACACCTTGTGAATGTGAGATGGCATAATGTGGTTGTCCTCCAAATCTTCTTTTCATCACTGCTGCAGGAACATGAAACACAATAATTAGCTTCCCCCAGCTTTATCTCAAACAAACTGGCTACGTAGCTAGTGAGGAAAGGAAAGATATACTGCTTCATAAACTCTTACCTTTGGTTCTTTTTTTTCCATGTCACTTCCTGGGTTGGGGGCTCAGTGATTCATGCTGTATACTCACAATAGTGTCAAGCAAATATTTTAGTTAAAACATTAAATTTTATGAGAGTTACTGCAAAATGTCCCAATATTTCATAGGAAACCACTATGCCCATAGTGGGGAAATAGAGATAGGCAATATATTACTATGATAACTGTCCAATTACCATGTGCCACTCCTATATATATTTCTAGTTTTCTCCTTCCATGCTTATTTTATTCAGGTTTAATTCATTTTTATTGCTTACTATTTTAACTTGTATCCTATTACCTATTTTTCCTGTTTACTTTCATGGTAAAATTTATGTTTGCAAATAATCAGAAAATGATTGGTATAGAGAAGAAAGGAAAGATGGTTTTGTAGGTAAGGCACAGAGTTGTAACTGAAAAATATGAGTTTTGGTCCCTGGTTCTACTGCAGACTTCTGTAGTACCTTTATGAAGTCATCCAACTTTTCTGTGCCTCAGTTTTTCATTGCAGGTTTGGCAAAGATAAAATAATTCATTCCATCTCTGTTGGTGTTACTCATGTTGAATATTAAGGCTGGTCCCATTATCATTAATATGACTACTCAGGGCACATCTGCACATGCCGTGACTTCCCTTTAGAAAGTAGTAAACGACGGTGTAGTAACAGCCCTTACTGCGCTGTCCCAGTGTTGCACAGTTATTGTTAGCACTCTGTCACTGTAGCAATGTACTACAGTGAGGGAGCTTGTCACTATGGTGTTGTAGTGGTGGCATCATGGTTTGTGCCCACTGATGCTATGTCGTCGTAGTGTGTCACTACTGCGACATAGTGTCTCATGTAGACTCACTCATACAGTATAAGAGGCAGGATCAGGTCCATTTTTTTTAAGCTCTCATCTGATATAGTGATGAAGATTGAGCAAGCAGATTGATAATAGAGTGAAGGTACTTTGGAAATAACACTTCTGGCATAAGCAGGTGCAGTTCCATTTACCTGAATGGATTTGCATATGATTATAGCAACAGTGAATTTGATATTTTCTTCCATATTTCTGCAGCATCTGCACGCAAAGGTCAGAGTCTGCATCACACGAATTGGGTGGGAACATCGGGGAACACAAGTGGTTTTCAACCTTTTTAAACTCAAGACATATCTCAGAAAATGCCATCTTTTAGCTTTCACTCATTTGTTTTTTGACTATGGAAAAATACTAGAGCAATTTTTCTGTTTCAAAAAACTCAAAGAACACAACAGGTCTGGATGTTTCTGACACTGTGGGTTTCTGTTTGAAATCTCTGGATTTATCTTGTGATTGTGAATTGTGTGTTGTGTGTTTACACAGCTAAGAATGCTAATGGTGCACAACGTCCTTAAAACAATCTTGAGGCACCCCAGAGTGCTGTGGCAATCTGATTGATTTTCATTGGGGAACATCTTTGATTTACTGGCATAATTATGAGTGCTTTCTATGGCTGTCATCTGAAGCCTGTTGAAATCAATGGGAGTTTTTCTACAAAGTCATGGAGGTGTGGATCAGACCTTTTGCTTCTAGAAGCTGTCACGAACCTCACCATTGGCTGGGGGTTCATGGGGTGTCATGCAGATGTCTGTGTTATTTATTTCACTGATATGGTATGTGTGGTTTTGTTGGAAAGCCAATGTTATACTCTTATGTCACTGTTATCACTGTATAGGTTATCTTATGCTTTCTGCATATATCTTTATGGATCTGGAAATCATTTAGTAAATGAAAGGGCAGTATCTCTTGCTATTGTGACACTAGGATGGAGAAATTTCCACTCTGACATAGGCAGGAGGTGACATTATTGTGCTGGACATCCAAGGCACTCTCTGCCTATAGTTGAGGAAGTAGCTCCTATAGCTTCTGAGATAAATGGCCCATCAGCCAAAAGAATGCCAGGTGTCCCAGGGAGACTCATGAGGAATTGGAACAATGATAATGGGGAGGAGGGTGGTTTGGAGGGCGTCTTCAGATACCATGATTTGGAGGTTCAACACCTCCAGTAGCCAGAACTGGCAGAATCAGCAGGAAGTCTGATTTCTGTTAATCCTGGCAGTTTTCTCAGGAGGACTAGGGTATAGTCAAATGAGAGGGTGAGGAACTTAACTTGTCCTTTTATTCTTTCTTCAAACCTATGCCCAAGTTTGGCTCTGATCATTTCTTAATCCTTTTATTATTCTAATAAATCCTTTTGTTGTTTTGTTGTCTTAGTGATTGGCTTTGGTAAATGCAATATCAGGATGGATGATACTCCAGGCTATCCCTTTCTGTGGAAAGGGGGTCCTACAGTTCCTTCCACAAGCCAAAGTGGAGACCACATAGAGCTGGCAGAGATTCCCCTGCCATTGTATATCTGAGGCCCAGTAAAAGGTCAGCAGAGCTGAGGCTTGCAGGGTAGGAAGTTATCCCAAGGAAAATATTGATTTGTTTTTTGGGATAAGTACTGGGACAGCAGGGAGAGATTCGGGTCTCTAGGGGCACCCAGAAGACAGGTTTGTGACACAGGGGGTGAGTCTATACAAGACACTATGTCACCATAGCAACGAGCTACAGCGACACAGCTCATCGCTTCAGTGGACACTAACTATGACACAGCCGATACTGTGCAGTAGCAACAAGCTACTGCACAGCTTGTTGCTACTGCATAGTAGGGTTGAAAACGATCCATGCAGTGCCAGGATTGCGCAGTACCAGTGGGTACTGTGCAGTTATTTGATAATTGCTAAAGCAAGTACTAAATGACTGAGCAGTACCAATTGCATATTCATTTAGTACTAGCTAAAGCAAGTAATAAATGACTGCATGGTACCATCTGCACATTCAGGGACATGTGTAGACACGGATAGGTAGATGCTACTTTGGGAAGAGCTCTCTGGGAAAGTGTGGTAAAATCCCATTGTGGCCTGATGGCTATGCTTTCCTTTATTTTTGTTCTGCATTGTTCTGGTAGAAGGAGCTGCATCTCTTAAATGTTTCTTGCTGGAGTAAAAAGATCATTTAGAGAGCATTCAGATGCAAAATATATCTTAAAAAGCATTGGGTACTACTTTCCCACACACCTATTATATATGCATATCATGACAATTCACAAAGGCAACAACACTTAAAAAATATACAAGGCTGTTTATAAATGGGGCGTGTTCTAGCAAGTTTATTGTGGAAATGACAAAAACAAATCATGGAAACCAGTTGGAAGGAAAAGATACTAGTAACTCTGTAGTAACTGTCTTGGAGGAAAGAAGTAGGAGGGCAGCATAGACACATTGAAAAGAAAATAAAAAATTTACATGGCAAGTCATAAAAACATTGTTTTAGAGCTTCCTGATGTTGCTTTATGTTGCTACAAGTAATGCTGCTGAAATGTCTGTTGCAATTCATTTCAATAGTTGTTGGCACTCTATATGTGCTTTCATGGAAGGAGTTTACTTGGGGTACTGCCAAAACTTTAAAAAAGATATGTCGTCTCATGGACCATGTGGCTAAAATCTCCATTATAATGTGTGGAACTAATGTAAGTTCTGAAGCAAGTGTCTTGAGCACTATGAAAGCACTAATGTATTATTTCTATCATGTTATATAAAGCTATACCTTTGCCATTTTATTTGAGTTTTGGCACACTGCTTCTCTTAGTTTGAAGCATAAGGGAGAAAAAGTTGGTGTTCAGTACAACAGATACAACAGGAAACATGCAGCATTAATCATAGGCCATCCCAATGTTATACACATGTATTTTGTCATGAGTTACTATTTCTAGCTTATGTATGGAAACCCTGACTTTAGGAAAACATGAGCCAGTGCAACATATCTAGCAAAACTATTGAATCACTTTGAGTTACCCTAGAATATATGTGCGAACTTACCTTGAGCTGTGATCTGATTGTATTAATTTATCTGCGTTGACTTACTATTTTAGTTGTTTTGTTCCCAAAATAATGCTTGTGTGATGCCCGTCATGCAGGAATGGGGAATCATTGGGTGAGGTGAAGCTTTGCAATCAGTAGAGGCCTTAGAGACTGAGCCTGCAATATCACCATCTGGCTTAAACTCAAAAGACAAGGCCTCAATAATAACTGCTTGCATCTTGAAAAAGTATCATAACCAATCTGCTTTGTGTATTAGAAGACCAAGGGAAGAGTAGTTATGGTGCAGAATAAATGAGCTTGTTAATGACTGTGCTGGATAATGTTAAACCTTAGTAGCAAAATTTTATGGGTGTTTTTTATGCTTTCAACAACATTTATTTATTTCTTGTGAGCCCTCTCTCACACAGTTCTATTTACTTTACCCATATTCTGTGACAAAGACTGTAAGAACAATGCCCAGTCAACTGAGGTGTGCCTATATAACTGTTTAAAATACGTTTTTGTAGGATGGCTTCTTTGAAAGAAAAGCGCAAAGATAGGACTGAAATACCAACTCTGCCTCTGCTGATCCTAGGGGCACAAGATTTATGCTAGTAAATATAGTATAAGTGGAAGTAATTGTCCATTAAAAAGGTAAAGTAATTTTAAATGACTCTGATGTGGATCTCCCATGTTAAAAGCTTGAAGAAAATGGCGTCAGTTCCAAAAAGCAGTGGCCTATGCAGTAGGCTGAGATGGGGCAACAGAGGGATTTTGGACGAACTCTTTGGGGCCCTGTTTAGTAATGTTTGCTGGACATTTGTGGCTGGTGAAGAAACAGGAATACTTAGAAATGGGAAAGAAAGGCACAGTT
>NW_017729033.1:97322282-97324097 GCF_001723915.1 Gavialis gangeticus | reverse complement strand
GGGGAAGAAACAGGAATACTTAGAAATGGGAAAGAAAGGCACAGTTCCACTGTAGAAGTGATGAGGAAGTAAAATGTATTCCCTGTAGTGGAAATTGTGTCAGGATGAGGGGTACTGTGCTTAATGGGCACTGCCATGTATCTTATTCAGGTAGGCTGCAGTAACCTATCCTTGTGGTAAATTCCTGTCAGCATGTTTTCCCAATATGAGCCATGTGGTCTATAGTCATGGTCAGTATTGGCTGCATTTAATCAGTTTTATGCTGGTTTCCATTACTGAGCACATGCTCCTTTTAGCAGAAGCTTAATGATAGTCAATGTTTTTAATGAGGATTCCTTGTATGCAATTGTAAGATGAGGTTTTTTTTTCTCCCCGTGCTGATTGGAGGAAAAAAAGCTATTGTATTTGAGTAAATATTCTATTTCCGACTTGAACTGGGGATTTGTGTGATCTAATTTTTAATCTCAAAGTTTTCTACTGCTTTCTTGGGGAATTGATTCTCAGTTCTTATACCAAACAGTTACCCAGCATTACTGTGTCTTATTAGGCAGCTTTTCTGTCGAGTTCTAGGTTTTGAATTTTTAATACATGTCAAGACCTCAGGATGATAAGGTTTCAACCCACTTGCGCTGTATTTTCAGAATATATTAAAAAACCTATTTAGCAGTCTTATAATTAGAATAGGCATATGTCCTATGTGTCTCTGACTTACTCTAAATGTCACTTCAAGAACAAGGTTTTGACATTAGTATTTGCATGTAGCAAACAATTTTCTTCAATCAAAGAAAACTTATTTTAGTTGTAACCCCTTGGTTTTTCGTGTCTGACAGCCCATTCTAAACACGAAGCCAGAATGCTTAATTGTGAGAGATTTAAAGATACAAACCAACTTAACTTTTAACCCCATTTTTTCTCATGAATGCACAAAAAACCCCATTCTTTTTATACTTACATTTTTCACACCCAAAGCTGTATCATCCTTTTGACCTACAAAGATACTGGAGTCCCTTCTCATGGAAGCCTCCTTATCTATATGAGAGGTGCTGCATCGTTAAGATCATGTCTGTTAGGAGTTGAGGTTGTACTCCTTGCACTTTTGCTGCCCCTTGAAAGCAGTAGAAAACACACTCACGCTTATGCTTCAGTAAAGTTTTCCTGTAGCCCTTCCTACCTGTAAAAACGCCTTCTGAAAACAGCTACGAGGAGAGCTGGAAGTGTGCACTGGCAAGAATGTGTGAAGGTCAGGTAACTGAGAACCAGGAACCAGTGCATACAGGTAGACAGTACACAACTCTGAATTCTTTGTTTATTTTATGGGGCTTAACCATCAATTACTATTAAAATAATGTGTTCTATGCCATACAAAATTTGCAAAATTTTAGGCCATGTAACCATAGGAGTTGTTAATAGCTCCTCCATTAATGTGTGCATGTTTTGGATCTAATGCCTGGAATAGAATTGGGAAGTTAAGCGCCCTGGGAAGTTGTGGCAGACAAGGTTCCTTGGGTGAACCTGATATCTTTTATTAGACCAACTAAATAGTTGGGGAACAATTAATAAGCTTAATAATTGTTCTCCAACTATTTAGTTGGTCTAATAAAAGATACCAGATTCACCCAAAGAACCTTGTCTGCCTATATCCTTAGACCAACACGGCTACAAGCTGCACCCCTAAAGTCATAACTAGGCCTCCATCCAAGGGAAGATGTTGGTTTCTCGGCTGGAGGAGAAATGAAATGGGCCCTCAATGATTTTTATTGCATAGTTTATTCAATGTAATTCCTTTAAGGAAATGTGACATGCCCCAAAGCAGAA
>NW_017729033.1:97280093-97317282 GCF_001723915.1 Gavialis gangeticus | reverse complement strand
CTGGGCAGTTGTGGTAGCAGCAACAGCACATCTTTCTTTGCCCCATCTAAATCAGCAGCCAAGCCAGTACGCTACTTGCCCATCCCAGGTGCGCTACCGCTAATTCAGTCAGTACTCAAAACGAAGCATGTATATAAGTCATTAGATCAATATGACAATTCACAGAGTTTAAGCATTTGTGAAAATGGACCATGAAATAGTAAATTTTAGGATGCCATGTTCGTAATAAATAATATCTAACAGAAATAAAAAGAATAGAATATAGGGATAGTTCCTTAGTATACTGCAATATTTCTCTATTCTTTATTCACATGGTACTTATACCCATTAGTTTTAGAATATTTATTGTTATAATGTTCACTGTAGTGTTCATTATATATTCTTTGAATAGGACATCAGTATCTTCAGAAGTAATTATTATGTTTTGTAGTTTGAAAACAATCTGTTAATTTCTAGGAGGTGCTTTTTTTTTTTTGGCTCTAAGGCACTCTTCATCAGATTTTTGACTTTGGAAGAGATATTAACTGCTACTGTTTTAGTGTATTTTGAATTAGCCTGTCTATGTTTATTACAAATGTACTCACTGGTAAGGAACAAAATAGAGGATTCTGTTCAGGTAAAAAAAAAATCTTTGTAGAATTATCTAGTTAATTGTATTTGTCAATATAGTGCACTGGACACCCTGAAAAGTGTCTCACAGAATATCATATTCAAGTCTTTACACAATGCTCCTGCAACAAAGTTAAAACATTTGTTTTCTTAGCTTTAGCAGCAATGAGCAGTGAAGCAGATCTGCTTTGAGTGCTGGAGAAGGTTTTTTCCTAAGTCAACAGGAGTTTGGGGTCTAGGCGAAAGCAACAACTGAATGCATTAATGTGGTATCCATCCTTCCTTCCTTCCATATTATTTAAGACATTATTATCCTTATAATGACAGGAAGTGATTTTTATTTTTTAGAACTGAGTTCACTTTGTTACTTAAAATTGCCAATTGCTCAAATGAAAAGCGAGACCTTAAAAAGGGGGATAAGGCAAAATGCCATGTTTATCGATTACATGAAACAGATACATAAGCTTGGACACACCAGTCATACAAACAGACATACACAAGCATACATACAAACAGACATAGACAGACATACAGACAAAACCAGTCCGGTAAAATGTTATAGTTACTCAATATTAGCACAGGATGGCCAGGTCCAGGCTTATTGAGGATATGAGCGGGGGTGTAACAGGGAACCCTAGTCCTGTTTCCAGAAGACAGGTCAGCCCCTTTAAGATCAGGGCTTTCTGGGTACAGCGTGCTGGTAAGGTGGGGGTTAAAAGTTGAGCCAGGCCAGCTGGTCAGGTGAATGGAAGGAGGCAGGCCAGGACTATAAAAACCCTGGGCTGGGCAGCAGTTGGGGCCAGCAGTCAAGAGAAGGAGTGCGTGTGAGAACTCCACAGAGAGGTGGTGTGAGCAGTCCAAAGGCTGAAGGAGGGGAACTACTGAGGAACCCAGAGAAGCAGCTGCATCCCCAGAGGAAGGGCTGTAGCCCATCTTGGCTTGTCTGAATCTCACTTTTATAGGTATTTCAAGTCTTTGTTCAGCATTGGGGTTTTTCCATGCTCAGTTTTTAATTAGAGGCTGTTTCTTCTGGTTATCTCAACTTGAGGTCATTCCAGTGCATCTCTGATTAGGGCATTCCAGTAAAGTTGGTTATCTAAGAGTTGGTATTTCAGTCTTGATCTTTGCCTTGAAGCATTGTGTCTTTGAAGCATTGCAGTTGGTATCTCTGCCTGGAAGTATTGTGTAGTTCAAATGGCAGGATATGCAAAATTTATTTTTCTTCTTACTATCTTCTTTGCACCTGATTACAGATGAGTTCTTTGGCCATTCATTAATTAGTTTACTATCTGGTAATGTATACACTGGTGCCTTGTTGCTTATACAATCAGTTAAATCTTCTGTTTTCATGCAGCTAGTTACCATTCTTTCACCATTCACCCTCTCACACAGACACTCGGGTACACAGGGCATATAAAGTTCATCTTCTCATGTCAAGAAGGGAACAAGCACAAAATGGAGTTTTAGTTGTTCATACAGTCATAGAGGTTGATCAATTCAATACTATTATCATTTAAACATACTAACTCATATACAAAAATTCATACTACAACTTTCTTTAATGTAAGTATATGAGGGCTCAGTGTAATCAAGTACAACATTCATCTGCGCACAGAAACACACTTTGCTTTTGTGTTCCAGAATGCTTGCAGTCATTTCAGCAGCAAAGGTAGAGGGTTCCTTTTCCTTCTCTTTCTCCCCCTTTTTTTACCTTGGTTCTAGGTCGGCTAAAAGACTGAGACTGGGAGTTCTTCCATCATTGGAATAAATATTGAATGGTAGTAGTAAAGGCTTTGTTTTCTTTTCCAATTGCATTTTCTCCTCCCTTAGGACACTTATCAATGTACTGTGCATATGTGTATGCTAAGGTATTGTAGATTTACTACTGGCTCCGCAAACTGTCCCTTTCTTCTTCTTCTATCCTTTCTCTGAAATGTTTTTTTTTCAGACAGTCTTCAAAGAGAAAATTGACAAATACCATGTGTTGTCCCTTATCCCTTAACTCACTTTCCTTTTTTTATTCACTGCTAAAACTCTCTTTTACTTCTCCCTTGTCACAAAAGTTTCTTGTCTGGATGTCTTTTATACCCTTCTACTTCAGCAAGTAACACCATTCGATCCTGTCTCCTGAGTTCTTTAATGCACAGCTTTAGCTCCTCTTTCTCCTCTGCTATTTTTATTTCAGTCCTTCCTAAATGAAGCAAGCCATGACCTCATTTGATTCTTCAACTAGCAAACTTCTCCCTTGTCCCTTTCATCTTTCACAACGATCACACTCTCAACCAGTAGAGTAACTGAGGTGGGGTGACCAGGGCAGCAGCCCTGGGTGCTACCTTTGTGGATGAGAGAAACCAAAATGCAATTATTGCAGGAGTGGTGGCTGGTACTGCAACAATCAGTACAGTTGGTGATGGCTCCGGGTACCATGCAGCTGCCCCAAGTGTGGAGCTGCACTAGTAGACCTCTGCTGTGTACCTTTCCTGGATGACATTCCTTTCTACCAATCCCACCCTAGGCTCCTTCCAGTCTTTCACACACTCCTTGCATTCCACTTAAATGACTATTGGCAAACTCCTTAAGCAAAGTACAGAACCAGTACCTTCTCATCATACTCCTTAATTTGTCAGATACCTTTTCACTGTGGTCCTCTTGGAATTTTGTCCTTGAGATGCTTCAGTTTCCTTTTTGGCTCCTACTTCTGTCTCTCTGATTGTTTTTCCAAAATGTCTTTCAAAGGATCCTCTTCATTCTCAATCCAGTTTTCTATTAGGAGTCCATAGGGCTTTGTGTAATCTCTTCTCTTCTCTCCTCAATATCTTCCCTCTAGGGAATCTCACTGTAGCAGTTTCAAGCCCCAACGGTGGCTATAACACTCCACGGTGGCCACACAACTCCTGCCTTACTCCAACTCTGTAGGTACTCCCCTTTTCTCTCAGCTGCCATACCTTGGCATAGTTAATTAATTTGTAAAAAGAGAAGCTGCCATAGGGCCCCAGAGTGAGCCCTTGTCTGTTTCTCAGCCAGCAGGTTCAACCGGTGCCACACAGGTCCCAGTCCTGCCCTCAAGCACTAGTCTGGCCTGTCCATGCCCCAAGGCACCCATTGCCATAAGAGCTCTTGTGGCCTCCTTCCACCCCTATACCCTACAGCCACGCTCATGTTATTAGTTACCACTTCAGGCCTCCTCAGGCCTCCATGCTTGTTAGGGCTTCTGCCTTCCTGGCTTTAGCCATTTTTATCTGGCTAGGCTCCTCTCAGCCTAGGTCCACTATACCAGACCTGGTTTCTGGGCTGCAGCCTCTGTTTTACCTCTCTTGGGCTGTGGGACCCTAGCCCTACTCTTGCTCCTCTCAGGCTGTGGGATCCTGGCCCCAGTTTTGCCTCTCTTGGGCTGAGGGACCCCAACCCCACAGATTTTACCCTTCTCCACTTTCTGCCTGCCAGATCTTGAGCAACAGCCCCTGGTAGAGCTTGAAAACCACCTTGGGCACCAGTGTACGTGTGGTATGCCTCTCAGACACCCAACTGTGTCTACACTCCTCATCACCACTTATAGCGATAGCTGGTCTGCCAGTGCAAACTAGAACATGAACACAAGCCCACTATCTATATAACAAAACTGTCCCCATACTGGGTCATATTTCCCTGCAAGCTTTACGTTTCTTACTTGTAATTCCCAGAGCAGCTCAGAGCTCTTCTCCCTACTGCCTGCAGGGTCAAACTGCCCCCCTGGCTCAGGCCCTGGGCTTATATGCCTCCTAAACCCTGCCCCTTCTGGTCAGGAGACTCCCCAAGCACCCACAGGGGTTTCCAATTACGGCCTGGTTATCTTCCAGGGGAGCTTACAACTGCTGCTCCTGCTGCCTTTGCAGGGTTCTACACTATGGTTCTATTGTTGGGTACCTAGCTAAGAAATAGATGCTCACAGTCCCTGGTTCTCCCTTTCAGCCATCATGAGCAGTCTTCCCCCCACCACTTGGGGCCTCCCAGCAGCTACTTCTCCCTTCAAGTAACAGGAGCCCTCTGGCTCCCTGTTGCACTCACCTTCAAACACAAACTCACCAACAATTTCTATGTCAGCAACTCACAGACCTACTCCCTGGTGCAAACTTGGTTCCTTCCAACTAACTTTAAATCTTGACCTTCAGAATATTCCTGCAAAGATCATGTTCCAAAAATATCCCATCAAGCTTAAGCTGCTTATTTTTCATGGTTCTTCATGGCCCCCTCCATATTCTACCTACTGGTTTTCTTTCATCACTGAGATGACACCTCACACTTCTGATCAGCTTAGAACTGGAGAGTCCAGCATCTGTGAGTTCAATTTTTAAACAAACATCTTTCTTCTTTTTCTTCATGCATGACGTACGTTCCCTGAAAATACCTGCAGAGCTGATTTTACTGTCCTCCTCCGCATAATAAGCTTGCTTTCTGTTATGTTCTGGACAACCTGAGAACAATTCTTTATCATGTCTACCAACTAGAGGTTATGATTTTCTTGACCTGCTGCTCACAAAAAAGGAAGAATTCGTAGGGAATGTAGAAGTTGATAGCAACTTGGATAGCAGTGACCACAAGATGACTGAGTTCAGGATCGTGAGGAAATGAAGGAAGAAAGGAGAGCATCCTGGACTTCAGAAAAGCAAACTTCAACTCACTCAGGGAACTAATGGGCAGGATCCCCTGGGAGGCCAGTCTGAGGGGAAAGGGAGTTCAGGAGAGCTGGTTGTATTTTAAAGAAGCCTTACTGTCACCTCAAGAACAAACTGTCCCAATGTGCATTATGTGTATTATTTTACTACTTCCTTTTACTTCCCTTTCTACAATTCGCCCCTCCCCCTTTTATAGGAACTGTTCTTTTTTCTATATATTTATAGAATACTTAGCAAAGTATGTCTTGGTCCCTGACTAGGGCTCCTATGCACGGTAGTGGTGGTGGTACTAAGAACAATAAAATATATCTGAAGTCAAGTTAAGCAGGGTGGCCTTAGAAATTACTGGTTCAGATAGTCATAAGCTTGTGTAGTCAATGTCAGATACAGATCTACAGCTGATCAAGTAGGTTGTTGCCTACAAAAGCTCATGACTGTGAACCAGTTAGTCTCTACATGCTACCTCCTGCTCGACTTGAAACTAACACAGCTGAATGTCTCTGTGTTGTTTGAGCCTGCAAAAAATAATTGCAGTTATATAATTAGACTGTTAAGTCTGTAGAAGGACTCCCATTGATTTCAGAGGGCTGTAGATTGTTCCCTGGGACCTTTTGTTTACCAAGGGTAAAAACAGATGTCTTGTGTGACCTGGGACTGATTATCCCAGGGTTTCTCCTGTATCAAAACAAGAGCAACAGTTATGATACCCTTCCAAGCTATCTTGTTGCTCCTTGGACACTAGGTGTTAAGCAAGAGAATACAACTTGCCTGGTTTGTCCCTGGAACGAAGCAAAATAATTATACAGATGTATGGCAGAGTGTTCTGGGGAAAATGTTACTACATTTTATCCAGCATACTTCAGAAAGCCTTGAAGCAGGACAGTAGATGTGTATGTCTAGTATCCCAGAACAAAAAGCTGTCTCCTGGGACAAATTTGTTGTCTCTTTACAGCCTACAAAAGAAACAAGCCTATTCCCACTTGAATTAGCTACTTGGAGAAGATGGGGCTGGTTGTAATTTTCACACAAATTAGCAAGTTAGTTAAAATGCCTTTAACTTTGTTTACTAAAGTGTGTCAAAACTACAGATTGTCTTCACTAGAATCTTTTGTCAGGTTCGTTCATTCGAGTCAAGAACATACCTATTTTCCCTGACAGAAGACACAGCTTTAAAGGATAGCCTTTATTCTCTGTGGGAAAGAAAGGAAACTTTGAAAGCAACCTGAACTTGCTCAGTTTTACATGTTTGACTGCTTGACCATCCAGCCTTAAGGTTCTCGAATAAAGGGTTACTTTAATGGCATTTTTGTGGGTTTTTTTAAAAATGATTCCTTTTTTTCCTATTTATTTTGTGTATTACTGCTATCTTCTGAGCCACAAACCAAGGTAAAGGTCTCGTTGTAGAGTAATATATGTGCAATTTCTTACACTTTGAAGGGCAGTCTCTGCCATGAAAAGCTTATGATTAAAAAAATCATAGTGGGTAGGAAAACAGAGATTCAGAGTGGGGAAGTGACGTGTGACTTGCTTAAACTCATAGAGCAGGTCTTCATTAATAGAGTCAGGATTAAACCTCAGGTCTCCTGACGCTCATTCCTGTATCTTATCATTAGACCACATTTGTCCCAGATTCCACTGGACTACACTGGCATTCATTCACTTGAAAACAAGTTAAAAATGGTTTAAAACCAAACACCTGACATCTCCCTTATCATATTACACATTTCTAATCTCTTGGATGTTGTTTACATTAATTTCAAATTGTAGTATAGGTACTCATGTTATAGTTACCATCTGGCATTAAATGAACTATAAAAAATATTTAAATGCATAGTGTGAAATATGTTGCAGCTGTGGGATTTTAATATGTTTCATGCCAAGAAAAAAAATATTTTTGTGGTCCTGGTCTTACGAACAGCCCATGATAGGTACTGGAGCGTATCCATGTATAATCACTTGTAACATTTGCACTGCTTTCCCCCCATGAAATTAAAATCTCTAGTAGATAAAGTTGAAAAAAAAAAGCCTGAAATCGGGGCTTCCTATGCGTACTGTGTCTTTTCCATGGCAATTTTGCATTGCTAAATGCAGTAGCATTCAACTTATTTGAATCCCCTTTAATAATAATCTGACTCCCGGTTCTCTGACTGTTCAGTGACCCTTGCTTGATCACTCAAAGTAGTTCACATGAACACTAGTGGAACAATTCGTAAGTTCTTTTAGTACTTTGCTGGTGTGGTAATCAAGATTTTCTTGTGAATACTTGAACACACAAATGCATTCATCTTTCTCTTAAATTGAAATCCCCAGAAACCTTCAGTACTTTTAATGGGGATCAAATGCCACAAAATTTCCTTTCATTGATGTAGGTGCTCTGTTTTTTCTTAAGGACTGTTTTGTTTTTATTGATACTGTGCTTTGACGATCTGCGGAAACTTCTTTCTCGGTCAAATAGTCCTTTTCATTCTAGGTGAATTAACCTTTGAAGGCTTTTCTCCCAAAATATGAATTACTAAATGAAGGTTGACTTCAGCTAATGCTAGTTTTTTTAGTCATGGCAGTGACTCACCTTTAGTTTGCAAATGGATTTTGCTTTTTGCAGAATTCTGCTATCAGATATAAAATGCTGTTCTCACCCACTGCAGTACATTTAAATCTTCAAATTTTTGATTGCCTTTATCTACAAAGTCTTCAACTTTCAATAGGCTAGCTAAACAAAATGTTCTATTTATCAAATGGTTAATTTTAATATATCTGTATAAATTGGCTAATTTGGTACTTGTCTTTAAAGATTTCATAGTTTCATACCTTCTAGGGTCGGAAGGGACCTGAGCAGATCATCTAGTCCGACCCCCTGCCATGGCAGGAAGAGCACTGGGGTCAAATGACCCCAATAAGGTGGTCATCCAACCTCCTCTTAAAAACCCCCAGGGTGGGAGCCTGCACCACCTCACTTGGAAGCTGGTTCCAGACCCTAGCCGCCCTGACCGTGAAGTAGCGCCTCCTGATGTCCAACTTAAACCTTCCCTCCGCCAGCTTGTGACCATTGTTCCTGGTCACTCCTTGCGGCGCTCGGGGGAACAGGGACTCCCCCAGCGCCTGCTGATCCCCCCTAACCAGTTTATAACAGGCCACAAGATCCCCCCTCAGCCTTCTCTTTTGAAGGCTGAACAGGTTCAGGTCCCGCAACCTTTCCTCATAGGACCTACCCTGCTGTCCCTTGATCATACGAGTGGCCCTCCTCTGGACCCTCTCGATGCTGTCCACATCCCTCTTAAAGTGCGGCGCCCAGAACTGGACGCAGTACTCCAGCTGCGGCCTGACCAGTGCCGCATAGAGGGGGAGGATCACCTCCTTGGACCTGCTCGAGATGCATCTGTGGATGCACGACAAGGTGCAGTTGGCCTTCCTAGCCGCCTCCCCACATTGCCGACTCATGTTCATCTTGGAGTCAATAATGACTCCCAGATCCTTTTCCACCTCCGTGCTGACAAGAGGGGAGTTCCCCAGCCTGTATGTATGGTACCGATTGTTCCTCCCGAGGTGCATCACCTTACACTTGTCTGTGTTAAACCCCATCCTGTTCTCCTCCGCCCATCCTTGTAACCTGTCTAGGTCCAATTGTAGCCTGTTGCTCCCCTCTAATGTGCCCACATCCCCCCACATCTTAGTCGAAATGATGTCGAAAGAACATGTATAAATCCTAAGCCTTATAGCTCATATATATATATTATATCCTGTAAACCAATGATTGTCAACCAGGGGTACGCATACCCCTACCGGTACTTAAAAAGGTCACAGGGGTGTGAAGAACTCCATATGTGTGCGTGCAGTTACAGCACAGTATGTGGGCGGCCAGAAGCACAGCGTGGCCACATGGAGAGCAGCTGAGTCCATCTGGTAAGTTTGTTGTGGAGGGCAGGGAGTGGAGCTGGGGAAGGGGCTGCCCAGCCAAGCTCGGGCACTGGACAGCTCCTGCCACTATGTGCATCCTGGGAGGGCATGGGGGGGGCACATGCCCCTGGATCGCCCCCCCATAGCCCCGTTTCTGTAGGTACCTGTGGTAAGGATGGGAGTGGGGCTGGGGCTGGAGCAAGGGCAGGTGCTGCCCAGCTGGGGCAGAGCACAGGACAGAATCATAAGTGACTTGTCCAGGGGGCTTGGGGGCAGGGAGGGGGTCTCCTGCTACTGCATGCACTCCAGGAGGGCATGGGGGGCATGTAGCCCTGGATCTGCACATGGGGCATGGCAGGCTGGGGCCAGGGCTGTGCCAAGGTGTTCCCAGCAGGGGCTGATCCAGGCTGTGCTCAGGGAGGGGCTGCAGCCACCCCAAAATTCACCATAGTTCCCCCCAACCCTCCCTCCCAGTGCCACCTGGCCCAACACCCCTGTCAGGAACAGCCCCGCAGGTGCCTCAGAACCCCTCCTGGGGTGTGTGCAGTGGTGGGAGCTATCCCTTGCTACACCCTCCAGACCAGCCGCTTGTGGCTCTGTCCCATGCTCCACCCTGGCTGGGCAGTGCCTGTCCCAGCCCCAGCTCCACTCCCTCCCCTCGCCACAAGGGTCTACGGGAGTAGGGCTACAGAAGCAGATGCTGCAGCCACCCCAAAATTCACCATAGCCTCCCCCAAGTCCCTTCCCACTGCCACCACTACCCACCCCAAGTGCAGCCTGGCCCAGAGCCAGCACGGGATCCAGGATAGCAATGGCAGCAAGGAACAAACTGGTGCTCAGCATGGGGGAAAAGTAGCTGTTCCCCTTCCCCATGGCTGGCGCCCTGTGCTGCAGTCTCTCAGAGCCCATGTGGGGCTGCCTGCTGTATATGCAGAAGTGATTGCATCTGGGGGTTTGTGGGGATGTGTGTGTGTGTGGGTATGGGAGCCATGTAGTGCAGAGTGGCCGGGTGGCGGGCAAATAGGAAAGTGGAGAAAGCAGTGGGCGGGGGAAGTAGGGGGGCTGCACACTGATCCCTGCTTGTACCACAGGGCTGGAGCGGGGGCAGTGGTAGTGAGCGGGTACGCAGGAGCCAGGGGCAGCCAGGGGGAGTGCAGGTTCTGTGCTGCTGTCCTGGGGCCAGCACCAGTGGGGCCCAAAGCAGGGCAGCAGGAGCGTGGGGTCACAGCCCATAGGGGTTCTATGGAGTGAGTGGGAGCATGGGGCCTGCACCAATGTCTTGTGGCTAATGCTGGCGGGGCCCAGAGTGGGGTGGTAGGAGTGCAGCGTGTGGGCTGGTAGGGGTCTCTGGAACTGGGCTGGGCTGCACCAGCTGAGAGAGGAGGGAGCTCACCAGTCACAAATGCACAAATCAGGACAAAAATATATTTTTTAATTTAATTAAAATATCTTATTATGGGTTTGGGATTTTTAGTATGTAATTTGTATTTTTTCCCCTAAGATGGCAAACCCTCTTCCCCAAAGGAGTACTTCCAGGAGCATGGGGAGGGACTTCTGGTGGCAAAAGTCAGAGACTGAGGGTCGGACTTCTGGTCCCAAGATGGCAATGAGGGGGCAGGACACCTGATAAGGAGTGGGACAATCTATGCAGCCCTTGACAGCTTTCCAAAGCTCAGTAAGTGGCCCTCCACCCAAAATAATTTCCAACACCTGATCTAATTCCTCATAGTGGAGGTACTAAATTTAATGCACATTAGGAAAAGCACATTAATGCACATGTAGACACAGCCTCCTTTTTTCAGACTACTTTTTCAGCATGTGTGTGCTGCCCAGCTGTTTCTCTGCATAGCAGCTGAAGCCATTTTAAGAAAATGATTTTGCTGGCAGTAATCATGCAGCAAACTCTGTGCGCTAGGGTTGAGGTAGGGGACAGTTTTTTGAGCTGGAGAAATAACAAATATTTGCACAAAGCTCTTTGTTCAGTAATCACCTCATTCCTTCTTTAAAGTTCATAAATATAGAGCACACCTCCAGAATGAGCAAGGGAGGAAGTTGTATTTGTTTTTCTCAGAAGCAGTGATAATGGGTTTATACATTTCAAGCTCTGGACCAAATCCATCTGTGTCGTCAAATATTGATTAAAACGTGCAGTAATCAACCGATACCTTAATAAGGTTTTCTTAACATACGGAACAGCGTATTCAGATAACCTTTATGTTCATGTACCAGAAGAAAAGATCAGGGCTTGTGTACCTAGGGAGGCTACTAGATAGAAAACACAGCGGAGGAGGGGGGAGTGGAATTTGCAGCTAATCCTATCTAGGTGGACATTTAAATTGCAGACAGCTACTCCCCTTTGACAGTGTAATAAAGAAAATCAGTGGGTGTGTCTACACATGCTGCTACTGGGCATAAATAAAATGTGGAGCTTATTGTTCTGCAGTTTATTGTTCCTTGGCACTTTGTTTGAACATGCACCCAGGAGCAATTAATGCCAGAGCAATACATTCCTCAGTTTATTCATGTGCAACATGTTGGGCTGGCAGTTAGCTGCCAGCCTGGGGCTGCTCCCTGGTTCAGTGTGCTGTGGAGGGGCTGGCTGGGAGGGTCAGTGTAGGGCTAGCCATCAGACAACTCCTGCACTGAAGCACCCTCATGCCCCAGCCAGCCCATCCAGCATCTACATGTGCACAGCTGAGGAGTTTTTTTACTCCGAGCAGGATAGTACTTGTATTTACAAGTAAATTAATCTACTCCAGGATAACAGGGGCTCACGTGTAAGTGCAGAGACATTTACTTCACAGCTAATTAGTCAACTGCTCAGCAAATGTCTCGTAGACACTCCCAGTAATAGTGATCTTCATGCTCTTTATAAATGCCTATGTGAGGAGTGTGGGGTAGATGGTGTCCTTTGAATTCACATCTAAGATTACTGCATTGTAACTTACTTATGTTTCATTATAAACCAACTTCATGTTCTCTGGCAAAAAACAACAGCAAAAAACAAATAAACAACCAAAACCCCCAAAGAAACCCATCATTTTTCAGCTGTTTCTTAACCAAAAAGACATAAAAATTTGCCAGTCTTCATTTTAATTTTTCAGTAAATCATCAATCATCTTTAGCAGCAAATATCCTCAAATGAGAAAGCAGAAGAAATTGTAATGCTCAAAAAGACAAATTCATCTGGTGCTATCAATTCTATTAAGTTAAGTTCAAGGTCTTGTTCTGTTGTCTTCAGTGGCCTGTGCCTACCATGTCTAAACACAGATCTGTATATCTTACTGTGGTTGATACCTCTTCCTCATCACACAAAAAGTGAACATTTCTACTCTGCAGATAAAAATTATTTGTGTAGGGCCTCTGGAAGACATTATACTTAAGATGCAATTAGTTGATTAATCTCTTCTTAAGTAGTAACCCATCCACATTTTCAGGAAATTAAGAGCACCACAGAAAGGGAAACCAGACACAAAAATATCCCGTATGTAATATTTTTATGGGTTGTTTCCATTGCATCTTAAATTGAATTTGTGGTAGGGTTAAGACCACACAGGGTCTCCAATTGGCCATGGTGCAGTCCCTACCACCTGACAACAAGCTTATTTTTGGTTGTATCCAGGACTGCACTGGGGCTTAAACCAACTCCGTTGCAGATCTTGGAGCTGGCCAATGATCAGCTAATTGTTGGGCAACCAGCTTTCAATTTACTGATGCAGGCAGAGCCTGGGATCATGATCCTGTGATCCCCATGCACTGGCAAGCAGAGTGTGATTGGAATCTGATCTCTTATCCACAAATTGTGCATCCTGCCATACACATGTGGCATGGCAGGAGGCAAGATTGTTGGGATTGGAGATCAAATCCCATCCTGCCTATAAACAAATGTCTGTCAGCAACCTTGGAGGCAGAGCTTTCACAGATATCACCCTGACCCTATGAAATGAGCTGTGAATTATCACAAACCTAATTAGATTCTGTCTCAATTCCAAGGTGAATGTCTTTAATCTGCCTTTTTATAAAAAGGAACTAAATTTTGTTGAGTGAGCTTCATGTAATTTTGTAATTAAATATTAACACAATAGATGTAGTTGTCACAACTGTTTTGTGAATGGTCACTTTTTTATTATATTTTCCCAACTTGATTTTGACCCCACTTTTCCCTTTAGGATTAATTTAGTGATACTTCATTCACTAATTTGTAATTATTGATTATTTATTTGCTACCTCAAAGTGCCTTTTTGCACACTTCTCCTTGTAAGCACTATACTTCACCTACATGCATTATATGGCAGGAGATGGATCTGGATCACTTCAAATTTGAAGGTGTAGAATTTGAATTGTTTCTTTGCAATTCTGAGAAATCTTGTGTTTGCCTTTATCAAGGTCTAGAGTGATTTGAAATCATGTTTGGGGAAATACTTCTTTGATGATGAGGTCATTGTTCAAAATACCTGCTGTTTCATCTCTGTTGGCAAAACATAGTGTTTTTATTTTTTATTTCTTTACATCATGCTCATAACTTTCTTATATTTTCCTTTTCAGCCATGTATTAATCTCTGTGGACATTAAGAGTTCATCAGGGATTTTTGTTATTGGTTTTTCTTTCCTTTGGGTGAGGGCAGGGGACATCTTACATGATTATGCTTAGAGCTGTACGTAAGTATTATGCTAAGTGTGCTATGACAAACATTAAGTGCTTTTTAATAGCTGTATTTCAGGGATTTTTTTTTATATTTTTAGTTCCTGTCCTATAAAAACCTAAATAAGGTATTCTGCAGATGTGAATGAGTCTCACATGAGCAAGAATTACAAAATCGGATCCTTAATAATGGAGGATACAGATTTTTTTTGGCTATACAGTATCTGTCACACTTCGATAATATAATGAGTAATTTAAAAATGTCACACTTTTTTCATTAACATAAAAGTTTGTACCTTTAGGTTGCCCCAAAAAATGACTAGGGATTTTGGATGCCTCAGTTTTGAATTGTCTGATGTCAGATATATTTGATTTCAAAAGTGCTGAGCTCCCACCTTCTGGAGATCAGACTCTTTCATGTGTTTCCGGTTGGGTACCAAAAACTTGAAATACCCAAAATCATTAGTGGCTTTTGAAAATGTTAGGCGTCTTTTTCCAAGAAACTATACTGTACAGGTGAAAATAAAGAATCAAAGAACTCTCTGAAAAATGGCATTGTATCAGCATATTTTGAATTATGGTGGCCTTATTATTGATCTGGCCCTCAGTCCTGAATATATGTGACTAACTTACCTAGTCAGCATGATCACATTGAACTGCATAATAAGTTATTAACTACTAAGTTTATGATATGCAAAGTTAAGCATGTTTGTAAGTGTGTATACAACTGGTTCGCCAAACTGTATTTGATTTCTTTATTTTATTATACAATATGAAAAGTTATTACTCCTTTATACAGATAAGGACCTTCTTTAAATAATTGAAGTTCTATAACTGGATTTTGTCTGTGTCCTTTAAAAAATGTAAAGGAGAGCTTATATATATTTTACATACTGTTTCAGAAGAGGATGTAATATTTCTTTAACTGTTATGGGGGGAAATGAATATAATAGCCAGATATAGCAAATACTCAGGCAGTTATAATGAATGTTCTTCAATAGCTATCCTCAAAACCTTACACTTCCTCATTAATTTGGAAAAGTTAATTAATGAGGGTATACTTAGTATGATTGCCAAAGACAGAGCTGGCCTTTTAATCTCATACTGTTTTCTAATTAATTTGATTATTTTTAGTTTTGAGGTTGTTTTTTGGCAAAACTGCAATCTATACAATTTAATCAAAGTGGCAAATCTTTGCTTATTCCTCTGTTATGTTGCAGGTAAAATGATCCTGCTTTTGATTTCAAGAAATAAATTATTATTATTTTTTGCTTCTTAATTTGTGTTCAGGCTCTACTGACTTTTATGCAATGAGTTGATTACTGGCTAATTGGAAAGAGTAAATATATGGGGAAATACATAATGGTTTTCTGTATTATACCAGATTATTAAACTTTTCTATAAGGTGTAACTAACCTTAAATTACTCAACAATTTTATGAACCAAGTAGCTATTTAAAATTGTGTGTTAATTTTCATTGCAAAATGTTCTTCTTTTTAAAAAAAAGTCTCCCTAAATCACACTGTCTTCTATAAAACTCTGTATAGCCACATGTTTCTTTGAGGAAACTTAGTGAGTTGCTGGTCCAAAGGTTTCTTGTATCTGAATTATTTCCCAATACCTTGTGCGAGGTATTATTAAAAGGGGGTTAAACATGGCCTTACCAGTTTTTGTGGAATACTGCCATATAGTATCATTATCAGAATCTTTCCTTGATTTAGTGTAGGAAAATCTGGAATCACAGTAATGAGATGTGACAGACTATGGGTTGTATTGTAACATTTCTGTTTTAAATGTGTTCGTGTTGTTACCATGTTGTGTGCTATATTTTCCTCCTCCCACCTTCCCCTCCACTTAATTTTACAGGTAGAGTTAATGGGGTTCATACTCATCTAGTATTAACAGGGACTTCCAATAGCTTTGTTGAAGTGTTAGCAAAGATGGAATAACTGCTGACACGCAGGAGGGTGAAAACTGAAACAGGTAAGCAAAGCAATGGACGGGGGATGTGGACAAGTAAAGTCTCTGACTGCTGGGGCAGTCAGAAGAGACAGAATCTGGGGCTAAGTACAGACAGTCAAAAACCCTGAGACTGAATCAATTCAATCTTTGCAGGTTAGTCTAAACTCTAGAGATTAAACTGAGAAACAACTGAACATGCATTCACTTTTCATGCAGGAAATGCAGCCACATACCTGCAGTGACTCAGGCCAGAAGCTAGGGGGCACTAGAGCATGGCTCTCTGGCATGTAGCTAGCATGGGCTGTGTGTTCATTTCCTCTTCTGACTGCCCCTATGGTCTCTGAGATTTGCAGTCCGCAGTCACAAAAGTTGGACTGTGCAGGGTTGCTCATCACTTCCTCTTCCTGCTTCCAGGTGCCTCTGGGATTTTTAGTCCACAGTTACAGCCAGCAGTAAGCTTTTAGCAGGACAGGGCAGCTCTATACTTGGGGGAAGAGAAGTTTAACCCCCCTCACTGGCCCTAGACCTCAGCCAGGACTTGCCTGGGGGTGAGCAGTCCCTGCCTCCCCCACCCCCTCAACCCTTGTCTGCTGGAGCAGACAGTCCAGCCCAGCCTAGCCCAGCCCAGCCCAGCCCAGCCCAGCCCAGCCCAGGGATGGAAAGCATTCTGGGATGCTGGGGGACTGTAATTTAAATTGAACCAGGAAGGGGTCCGGGACAGAAGTTTCATAAACTGGTTTGACCCAAATCAGTACCTTAAACCAGTTTCAGACATTTTGAAATGGGTTTATGTACACTGAACTTCTGTTCTGTTACAGGTTTAAACCAGTTTCTGATTACTTAAACCAGTTTATATGTAACTTCTGTCCCGGGCCCAGGAGATAAACTTTGGTGCTTATGGCTGTGTAGACTGGAGAGGGAACAGCCGAGTAAAGTTGGAGTGCTCATGGCTGTGTGGGCTGGAATGAGGACAGAAGGACTGCTGTAATCTTTGAAGGGGTGTAAAGACACTGAGGAAAGGCTGAGTGCCCTTTCCCCAATAAATGCCTTTATTGAAGAGAGGTATTAGAGTGATCTTATGGCCATGATGTTCCAGAAATTATGCAAGAAGAAAAGATTTCTTTGGGTGATATTTTGGGATAGACTTAGACAAGCTTTTGAGTGCAAGATATTTATGACCTGAATAAGAACGCCTTGCATTCAAAAACTTGTCTAACTATGCAGTTAGCCCAGTAAAAGATCTCAGACAAAGAAATCTTTGCCTTTCACATTTATTGAAGAAAGCCTGACTGCCTTGATGCTTGGAATATTGGATTGCTTGTGTCCTCCACAACAACATATAAAGTCCTTGTCTTAGGAACGCCCTCCCTTGCCTGTTGCTGCTACTGTTCCCCTGATCTGGGAGTAATGGGAGGCTCCAGAACTGCTCCTGCCTGCTCCAGCCAGGCTGAGCAGGGGCCAGGCTCAGCCCAGGACAACAGCAGCAGTAGGTGGATGGGTTCCCCACTTCTGCCTGATCCTGCCCGTGTTCCCTGCCAGCCCAGGAGGAGCCCAACCTATCACCACCATTCTTCTGGCCTGAGTCCAGCCCTGATATAGCCTGGCTAGAGTGAGGAGAAGTGGCTCTGGGGCTCTCCTTGTCCCCAAAACAGTGGGGAAGTGGCAATGGCAGGCCAAAGGGGGTGATGGGGGGAGGAGGAGGGGAGACAACATGTCTCTAAGCAGGGAGGGGAGGGAGTGAGTTTTTAACTTGCTTTGGGGATTTAGAAAGGTCTCTGACTGCTGCTTCTGCAGTGTGCTCTGCCTACCACCCTTGGCTTGGGGAGGGGGCGGGGAGGAGAAAGGCTGGGAGCAGGGGGTGCAGCCATCCTACAGCACTGATTCCTGTGTTCACAGCAGCACCCTTTGCAGCATCCTAGATTAACTTCTAAAGCTATAAAACTTGCTCTATATCGGTCAAGTACCAAAGCAAAAGAAAAACCCTCCTTCAAAGGCTCCAAAGAGACTGATGCTCTTACCACTTTTATAGGATGTCGAGGAATTTGACCAGTTCTCTTCAGCTAGTAATAATGGTAGACAGAGATCTAATCTTTTCAATGCAGACATCTGAATGAGGCTGTACAATCCTTATCATACAGTGATGTGATGCCTCTGATGCTTATATCTACTAAATCCCACTCCATGCCATCCCAAGCTTTTCTTTTCGACTGTTTAAAGAAAGAAAGAGATTTTTATTTCCTGAGTCCTTCACCTACCATTCCAGAACCTCCTATTTGGAAGGGGGAACATATGAGCATTACTTTGTTACCTCCTTCTGTGGGTGGTTTCTCAACCAATCTGTCATTCCTTCAGAATTCTTTAGGGCCTTGCTAATCAGTGAACAGTTCTATTTCTTCATTCTGTTATTTTTAGCTTTATTAACCTGTAGCAGAAGTGTGAAACTGATATGAGTCTTGTCAGATTCATTGCTACAAATATATGGCTTCCTATAAATATACAAAGGTATTAAACATCAGGGAGGGAGAAAAGCTTTTGAGCTTAAAAGACAATGTAGGCATAAGAACAAATGATAATGAACTGGCCAAGAATACATTTATCCTGGGGTTTAGAAGAGACATTCCAACCATCAGAGAAGTAAAGTTCTGAAACAGCTTCCAAATATGAACAAAGGAGAATGAAGTCAACCTTGTATCAAGATGGAACTTGATAAGTTTATGAAATAAATCATATGACATGGTTTCTTGTGGCAGCAGAAGATTCCCAGTTCTGTTTAGAGACATGCTGACCCCTAAATTATAATGGGGTCAAACCCACCAGCAGCAGGAGTTTAGCTTAGAAGTACTGACATTTGTTTAACAAATATGGGTTATTTTCATTTGCTTTGGGGCTTGGGGTTTTTGCTTGTTTTTCCGTCAGTTTCAAGCTTTTCTTTGCAACATGGAGGATGAAGATCCTGCTTTTGTTGGAAACGAAAGGTGAGATTCTCCTTTAAGCACCGACATCAAAGCCTGAGGCCAGGTACAGAAGTTACACATATTGAACAGTAGGCATGCAGAAAATGCTGTATAGCTGTAACCAAATAGATGGTCAGGGCACATAGAACACTGTAAAAATGGCAGATTCCACTGTAAGATAACCTTGGATGGGGGTGCATCTACATGAGACATTTACTGCACATTAGACTGATTAGCTGTGCAGTAAACATCTCAGTGTCTACATATGCACCCCTCTTAGGCTGGAGTAAACTAATTTACTCCACAGCAGGATAGTACTTGTATAAAACTCCACAGCAGCATGCATGTAGATGCTAGAGGGGCTGGCAGTTAGCCCCACACTGAAGCACCCTTGTGTCCCTGCCAGCCCCGCTGCAGCCCCAAGGCTGGCAGGCTGACCCCAGACCTTTGCCAGCTGGGGTTGCTCCAACTTGACTCAATGTGCTGCGCTCCCGGGCACATGTGGAAATGGCGTGAATGGAACAATAAATTCCACTGTACTAAGCACCAGAGTTTATTGCAGCATATTAATATGTACATATAGATGTACCCTGGATGTGGCATCAGACTTCAGCGCCGTATGTTAGAGCACCGTAACAAATATCTGTACTAGATCCCATTGCAACTTATGGTAGGTCATGTTTCACTGACATTCCTGGAGCATTGTGGCATCCCATTCACACCCCCTCACCGGGCACTGGTTTAGGCTAGGCCAGAGCTCATCTCCTATGCCAGCCCTGCCCCTGAGCTGTAACTGACAAGAGTCAGCAAAGCCTCTGTCTCCTGGCCCACTCATATCCTCCCTCCAGGTAGCATATATCCATCCACACAAAGGAAACTGCTTATTGCTGAATTTCTCTTACTGCATACAGTCATGAGTGAAGGTGAGCAAGTGATGAATGTGGGTCTGCTGCAATTTTGTCTCTGCTCGTAGTTAATCTGTCTTAAAAACTGTGAAGTTCATCTGGACTGATTTCTGGCAATAGGTAAGTTCCCTAATGAAAGAAAACAGTATACTTGAACATGCCCAAAATCTACATCAGCACACCTATGCATAATAGTACATAGCATCACTTCTTTCTGACTTGTCTGGGGAAGTAGATTATGAGAAACACTTACACTGCCTGTGCTTAATACAGGATGGTGAACCAGAAACTCATGAGTCCAGCTTACAGACAGGATAGGGACAGACACTCAAAAGCCTGAGCCTGAATTGATTCAATCTTTGCAAGTTAGTCTAACATGGCTAGGCTAAATCAGTCTGTAATCCAGACAGACATCCTAGAAATGGAGGCACATGCCTGCAGTGACTCAGGCTAGAAGCCTGAGAGTGCTAGAGCAGCCCTCCCTTCTCTTCTGCAGGGAGCTGAGGGGGGCTGTGCCAGGCCCTGGTAGGACACTGATTAGGGAGGGTTTCCTCCCTCCCCTTGATAACACAGCATTTATCAGCTCTGTTATCAGCATTTAACACCCCATCAGAAAATAAAATCTCCCTCAGTCATAACAAGCCCTTAAGCAGCTTTATGCAAAGGAAAGGAAGGAATGCAGGGACATTGCCATCTGAGCTGTTGATTACCTCCAAAAAGCCCTAAGCAGACACTGTCCTATTTGTTTTACACAGCATTATCTAGCATACCACATGCTGGCTACAGTCTGTGCTGTGGGAGAAACAAGGAAGGGATCTCTGCTTAAGCAGCAAGTGGGGGCAGGGGAAGAGGGACATGGGGAAGAGCAGAGGGGAGGGGCCAGCTCTGCTGTGCAGCAGAGAGCTCCACCAACCCCAGAGAGCATGCCGGGATACTGGGGGTGTCTGGTTTAGCTTTAACAAGCAAAGAGTGTGGAACAGGCATTGCAGAAACCGGTTTGACCCAAATCAGTTAAGTCTGATACTACATTCAACCAGGTTTATGTCAAACTGGTTTCAGCCATTTTCAAACTGGTTTATGTGCACTGGACGTCTGTTCTGTTACAGGTTTAAACCAGTTTCTGATCACTTAACCTAGTTTATGTGTAATATCTGTCCCTAACCACAAAGTCCCAGAAATTGTGGATGCATTGAATAACCCATAAAGAAGCAGAGACATTTTTTTCTGTTCTTATGTCTTAAAGCCAATTTCTAAAAATTCTGGTCACTTGAGTAATGGTTTGGAACCTTGACAGTTCCTGGCCACTCCAGGCTGCATGGGGAAGTCTTCACAGTACCTGGCCAGCTCCAGGCTGCACATTCAGCCTTTTCCATGCAGCCCGAGATGGCCAGGAACTGTCCCAGTCTGGGGAAGGTTCCAGCCCTGCAGCTCTTTCCTAGCCCTGTGCTCCAGTTGGACAATAGAGGCATGGGGCTTAGAAATAGCTGCAGGGGAGGGGAAGTACCCAGCCCCCTCATCCTCTCACAGCTCTTTCCAAGCCCCCTTCCCCTGATCAGGGAGCCAGGCTGAGAGCTCCCTGTTGCCAGGACTAGAGGACATTGTCCCAGCCCAGGTGTTGCCACCAGTGTCCCTTCCCCCACACACACAAGCAGGCAGCTCCTGGGGGCAGGGAGCAATCTCCCATCAACTGTCTCCTGACCCCATGCTCCCTTCCAGCCCCTGGGCTAGCACCCAGGAGGAGTGTGGAACTCCCCCTGGCTGCTGTAGTGTGGCAGAGCAGGGTGGGAGCAGATCTGTTCCCAAATGCTTGCTGGTGTAGATGCCTGCTGAGGGTGGGTTTACTCTGGAGTAAACCCACCCAGCAGCATTTGCATGTGTAGATGCATCTAGGATTTTCCCCTTAAGAAACACCTCACATCTTTTATTGGGAGGAGAGGAAACTCCCCACCTCCCCAATCAGCTGCCTGCAAAGGAAGCATTAATTTTATTTTCCCTTGTGAACCCAGTAGGTTCCTTAAAATCTGTACAGAATTTTGGAAGCCAAGAGAAAAACAGGGTCACCTTCCTGAAGCCCTGGTGAATTAAAGCAGTCATGTTTTCCTATTTGCTGGCCCATGCCCCAGAAAGGATGACTTAGGATCACCAGGTACTTTGTACTGTGTCAATATTCCATCCATTCTTTTTTAATTGCTTAATTAGCTGGTGCCCTAACATCACCAGCCAATCGAAGGCATTGTGTGTTTTCAGGACAAGCAGTGGAGCCATTACCTGCAGGGCCAGGACAATACACTTGTTTACCACTTGTTTCTTGTTGGAATGTTTTAAAAGGCATTGATTGTTTGCACTCAGGGCAATAACAGTCTCACTATGTGTTTTCTGAAGTGGTCTAATGGATATTGCAGTGAACCTGGGGGAGGGGGATGTTGGGTTTGGTATTTTTTAAGTTTATTGCATAATTCTTCAATCACATGCAAGTTGTTGAAATGTAATAACACTTAAATCTGAAATTGGGGTACTTTTCCCTTGATTTCAAGTGGAGCAGAATTGGGTCTTTATACTGTACTATTTAGGTGCATCTCTAGTCTTGCATTGTTTTGCCTCCTAGCAATGAATTAAAGACATTGTCTGAGCTGGGGATTACATCCCCAGCTGAGTAATCATTAAGAGCAGTTACAAATATTCAATAATTCTACAGTTTGGGGGAAGGAGGGGGAGAAGACAGAGCATTTCAGGGGTGAATGAAGCCAACTAAGGTTTATCCGGTGAAGCTGCTGAGCTCCATACATCTGTAAAGAAAATAAAAGTAAGAGCTGGTTGTGTGTGTGGGTGTAAATTAGGAAGCAAAATCTTGCCTGAAATATTTTAATAGCAGTCCACTTTTTTACTCCATCTGAAGGCTTTTGTGGGGAAAAATAAAAAAGTAAACTGTATTTTGTGTTTCCATACCTACAATCCATAATATCTATTCTTTCCAGTGTGCATTCTCTAAAGTGATTTCAGATGCATCTGCTTATACTTAGAAATACTTTGTAATGTTCTGATGCAAACAGTGTCTTGTTGAAACCAAGCTTGTGTTCGGCTGAGACTAAGGTTAGTTCTAAATTCTGAACCAAAACCCCAAGCTTCCAGGACACACGCGCGCACGCACAGACACACACAACAGGTGGTTATGCAGGTGGCTCATGGCCATGAAGGCACAATGCTATAATGAGCCACTTCTGCATCAGGTTCAGGCAGGCAGCCATGATGTCCCGACCAGCCAATCAGGAGTGGCTCGGCCATCCAATTCTGCTTGGAAGTCATCCACAGCCTGGGGAGCCCATGGGACATGCCAGGAGGCATGCAAGAGGCTTTCCCCACCTGCTTCACTTGGACTGTGCAGGAAGACTTTGAGCCCCTCCTTCCCCCCTACAAGGGCTAATATGTGTTCTGCTTCTTCCCAACACATGGGCTCTTAGAGGAGAGCTCAAAAGTTAGAGCACTTCCACAGTGGTCTTCTTGAATGCCTGTGCTTAGCCTGAGTCTTTAAAACAATGGTTCTCAATTTTTTTTGACTCAAGGCACCCTGTATTAAACTAAAAGCACCCTTCAGAAAATGCAGTCTCTTAGCTTTCACTCATTTTTTCACTTTGGAAAAATAATAGAGCAATCTTCCACTTTGCAAAGGGAATTAAAAGACTGCAACAGGTCAGAATGTTTTTGTCACTATGGCTAGGAATAGACATTCAAAAAGCCTGAGCCTGAATTGATTCAGTCTTTGCAGGTTAGTTTAACTTGCAAAGCTTGAACTGATTTGGAGGTGGACATTCCCTTTTCACTGCAAAAATGCAGGCACATGCCTGCAGTGATTCAGGCTAGAAGCCATGGTGTGCAAGAGCAGCCCTCCCTTCCCTTCCATAATGTTGAGCTGAGTAGGAGCATGGCCAGGCCCTGGCAGGATGCTCTGATTACAAAGGGGGTGTAAATCCCCCATGTTGCCTGCAGTCCCAGGCTTTTCCCCACTGACTGCTCAAGGGCTGGGAGTGTTGCCAGACCCTGCATCTGTTGATACTGAGCTTTTCCATCTCCCTGCTTCTTCAGACTGTCTGCAAACCTGGTCATTTCTAACACCTTTCTCTGTCCCCTCTTGAAGACTGACAGATTGCAGCCCAGCAGGTTGCTTGTCAGAACAAAGTTTAGTAGCCCATCAAGCCCTACAAAAGAATACATCACTCTCATTAGTTTCAAGCTCCTCTTATCTGCAGGGTACATTTGCATTTGCAAGCCACAAGCTGTCTTCCCTTTGTTCCAGTGAAATTAGAGACCCACTCTCAGCATTAGCTAGCATGGGGGGGACATGGCCGGATGGCGGGTCCCTGCATTGGGGTCCCTGCTGTGGGAAAGTGTTGGGAGGGGGGATCCCTGCTTGAGCAGTCAGCGGGGAGGGAAGACAGGGAATGGAGCGGGGGGAAGCCTGGCAGCCACTGCAGTCCTTCAGCCAGCCAGAGCAGTGATAGTGCTCTGGCTAGGATGGAGAGGGGCAGGGCCTACCTTGCTCTGTTCTAGCAGACAGCCCCACAAATCATCTGGGATGCTGGGGGGGCTCTGGTTTAACTTAAACCAGGAAGGGGTGAGGGACAGACATTGCATAAACCAGTTTGACCCAAATCAGTTAGGTCTGATACTACATTCAACCAGGTTTATCTCAAACCAGCTTCAGCCATTTTCAAACTGATTTACATGCACTGAATATCTGTTCTGTTACAGATTTAAACCAGTTTCTGATCACTTAACCTGGTTTATGTGTAATGTCTGTCCCTATCCTATGGGCTCATCTACATTTTCATTAACACGCAGTAGTTACTGCATGTTTAGTTTAGTACTTGCTTAATGAAGTACTAACTAAATGCACAATAACTACAGTTCCTGCACAGTGTTGCTGGTGTACAATTTTTTTGTGATGCTTACTGTGCAGTACCCTAATAAAACTGTGCAATAGCCTATTAGCACAGTTTTTGACTGGCATGCTACTGTGCAGTTTCATTAGGCTACCATGCAGTAAGTGTCTTGTGTAGATGCACCCCATATGTCTATGAACACTAAATCTCTGGGCGTATCTTATGAATCATTTGTTCACGTTTGCACCCCATAACACTCTTAAAAGTTCTCATGTATGCTACAGCAGCCTGGTTAAGAATCACTGCTTCAAGAAAACCTAATATTTGATAAAATTTCAAGATTTTATAATTTTTGTAATAGGTTTTGGAAGGTGAAGTATTCAGGAGTAATGTCAAGGCTGCTAGGTATCTTGAAGGACCATGACTATGCTAATCAAAATAATTTGCAGGTACTTGAAGTGTCACAGACAAGTTTTGACGTGTCCATGATAACATCACAGTACAGCTTGTACATCATATAAATTAAGAAGTGATTAATTTAATGTGGCTCATCAAATATACATTTTTTGTACAGTAATCCAGAGTGTGGGATCCCAGCACCTATCTTTAATTCAAATGCAACTTTAGAATGGGGGTAATTGATAAACACAATCAATAACACTGCGCTAGAAAAGCAAAGGATCCATTCACCATATTCTGTCTATAATGCTCCGTAATAGTCTCATTGGGCACATCTACATGTTCATTAATGCATTGTAATTATGGTGCATTAAGTTTAGTACCTGTAATAATAGGCACTAACATAATGTGCCATAGTTAGCACTACTGCGCAGCAGTGTCAGCATATGCTTTTTTGTGACACTAACGCACAGCGGACTAATTCTACTGTGCATTATCACATTAGCACAGTTTTTGCCTGCTGTGCTAATGCGCAGTGGAATTAATATACTGCATATTCAGCATCTCATGGAGACACACCCATTTTGTATCAACTTGCTAAGTTGGTTTGTGTACTATAATCTTACAAAAAATGCTAGTTTGTTCTTAAATAGCCTTCCCCCCCATAACAATAATTCTGTCTGCTTCAGAAGTGTGATATAAATAGTACAACTGATTATCCAAATGCCATCATATTTTAGGGTGAAAATGCATGAGTTTGCTCGTTGCAAGGCAATAAATGACATTCCTAATACCTTTTAACATTTATTCTATCTATCATTATGGGCTTCTAAGCATAACAGGATTATTACTGTGATCCTGTAGGGCTTCTGAAAAATTGATTATGCTTATTAAAAACACATCAGCTATTTTTCCCAAATGGTAAATCAGATATTGAGGTATCAATTATAATTTATAGTCAATGTAAATTAGAGTCTGATTTAGTTTCCTACTGATTTCTTTATTTTATTTTTCATTTCAATTTACTTGAAAGGAAGGTATTCTGCCAGACTGGGTGAATAATACATGCAGTTATGTGCACCTGTGTTTGATGGCTAATCTCAGTTGCAGTCACATTAACTTCATGCTCTTGTCAAATGTGTCTAAATTCAACAGTTGTTAGAAGCTTGCTTCCTTGTGTTTATATTCACAACAATTGGAGTGCTTTCATGGATCTTTCTGCCTTGCCTTGCTTTTCTGTGCATGTACGTTATGCAATGCAAATTAGTACAGTTGTATTTTATGTTTATGAGAAAAGGAAAAAAGTTATGATAAAAATATTAAATTTCTTCAATATAATCATTATGAGGCCTTCCGTTTCATTCAGTGGTATTTATATATCAAAGAGAAGGTAAACATGAGCAAGATTATACATTTGATTCCTTACTGCATTTGATCTCTGATAACCAGAGCCAACTCTGGTCCCAACAAGAGTTAAGAATTCTTCTTCACAGCTTAACATTACATAACTGATCTCCAGGCTGAAGAGTCCCATGTCTCTCAGCCTCTCCTCATAAGGCTTGTTCTCTTGACCGCTAATCTTGTACGTGACTCTCCTTATGACTCTCTCATCTTCTCAACATCCTTTCTAAAGTGGTAGAAAAATCATGTAATGTATTTCCTTAATTGAATTAAGGAAGCATGAAAAAACAAACTGATTAAATATATATGTGAAGGTAGTGCACATGGAAGTGTGGGAGTAATAGTAGAGCTACAGCTAGGAAGAGTTTGTGCAATGCTTCTCCACACAGCTCTGCCATTAAACTTTAGTTATATATTACATATTAATTTAGGATTTCCTGGTTGGTGACTTTGTGATTTGGATAAATGTTCCTGAAGGATGTGAATGCCACATTGACCACCACCTGTGACTCAAATATAGAGTCAAAACTAGGAGCATACGAACTTGTTCTCTTCTTACCTGCCTGTCCCTGAATGCTGCTGCTATACTGAGACCCATAATGGTTCTCCTCAGCAGCCTGGTGGCATCAGCATCAACAGATTGTTGCACAAAGTCATAAAAAGGATTTCCTTTTCAGATTTCAAAGCATTGGACAAAGTAGATTTTTGCCTATGAAAGCTCATGCCTCTGAATCAGTTAGTCTTTAAGGGCACTTTTACACATGCTCTGGGATTGGGGGGCTGAGGTGGTGCTTTATTTAGGACGGTTCCAAGATCCACTCTGATTAAAGCACCACCATTTTGAAGCATGGGAACACAAGATGCGGGAGGCTGCTGGAGGACGGTAATTGCAACATTCCAGCAGACTTGATCAAGGCAGTGTAATCATAGCATGTTGGAGCACCCTCTGATTTGTGTACAGGCACCTTAAGGTGTCCCCATCCCCTGCCTTCTGCTTTCTTTCTGCCTGACTTCAGACCAACACAACTAGACAGCAATCTTCTCAGATGCATGTTGACATGTCTATTTTCATCATCTTCAGGCCAGAGCAACAGAAGTTGGGGGTGTATGTGCAAGGTCACAGGCAACAAAGTATAGTGGATAAAATGGTGGAAGGAGAAGGAAAAGGAAAAAGAAACTTGGAAAGGGGAACAGGAGAAACCCAATGGGAATCATTTTCAGTTTAAAGGATGTCATTTTTGTGTTGTGGAATTGGGGAGCCCTTTTCATGTTGTTTCAAAAAATGCAGGACTGGTTGTTCCTAAATAAGAACTTAAATTCCAAATGTGAAATGCTGTTCAATGAGATGAGGTATGCATATGAGGGTTTGTTGCGTGTCATTATTTTTTATTTGAAATGTTGATGACTGATTTGTCTAGTGGTTCTCAACCATCTTAATTTTTTTTTTCCATAGGCTGTGGCAATTTCAGAAATTAGTTGAAAAAAATTGAAGTGTTGATTGAACATTTAAATAATTGTTTTTTCTAAATGATAAAACTGAAGAAAAAATTCCACCCAGTACAGAAAAAACCAAAAAACCAAAACCCCTTGCAACAGCAGAGGAGTTGAAGCCAGTTTTTGTTTAAGCAAAAGATTCTTCCTTTTCAAAAGCTCCTCTATGCTGGTTTAGTTAAATATATTAGAAAGGTGTGTTCATTTTTCTTCCCAGTGTCCCTATTAATGTTGATAGCTATGAAAAAGCTATAATCATTTATATTCCTGGATACAATATACATGAAAAATAAATATTTTATTGCTAAAGGCTTTATCAGTAAATGCTTTTCAGACCTCTCAGCGAGTTTAAAATACAACTCCATAAAAAATTGCAAACAAAAGGCTCACTTTTCACTTTCAATAGGTCAAAAAAACCCAGAAATGTCTACGTAAAAGCTGCATATGCACTTTTAACTCTGTTTCTTGTATGGTACTCCTCTTTAGTTATTGCACGGAGTCTATTTCTCAAATACTACAGTGCACTGATCTCCAAAGGATTTGGTGAGTGTTGACGCTCTGGCTGCTTGCAGATGTGAAAAAAACTACAAAAACCCACAATTTACCAGAAGTATTGTGTTAGTTTGACCTGGCTCTGCAATGTCTGTGTAGATCAGGCAATTCAGTGGGGCTTTTTGGTGCTTTTATCTAATAGCTGATTCAATCAGCTATTAGATCAAAATGCCAAAAAAGCCCCACTAAAGTGCCTAATCTATACAGGCTTTGCAGAGCTGGGTTGAACTATTGACTGACATTTTCTGGACATGTGCTAGGCTCAACACGTGGGTACACCAAGTTTAAATTAAAGCCCACTTTTTTTTTCATGTCTGCAGAGCTCCTCTGAACTCACTGACGCAGGACTCCACAATCTCCAGGTACCTTTAGTACAGAGACTAAGTCCCCTGCCACATGTTACACGTAAGATGTGATTAACTATATGTTCAATCAGTTGATGGTGTGACAAAAGGAGGAATAAAGCACAAAATGTGTAATAACTTTTCAGCTGGTTCCTATCATGCCATTAATTGAACGTATAGCCAAGGACACCCTTATGGTTGGGAGCCCCTTCAGTTGATCTGGGCTCCCAACTACAGGGTTTTACCATGCACCCTCATGGCTGGAAGCTTGAGTCAGCTGAGGGGATTTCCAGCTGTGGGAACTTGCTACTTGCATGATCATGATTCCAGCCTCCCCCTGCACAGACAATAAATCATGATGGGATCTGATTTGTTATCCTATGATCATGCCACCCGCCACACACGTGTGGATTGCCTACTAGATCACATCATGCATTTACCTGCACATCTGGCAGAGGCCTAATATAATATAATATATGTTTTCTCTTGTACGTAAAGCCCACAAGCTCCTGGAGAAGATTGGGGATGCTGAACCAAACCTATGGGCAGCAACATTATGGGATGACCACTGTGAAAGTTTAGACCTATTCCTACAGCATTTTATACCAACACCCGTTCCCCATGGGGCATGACTTCTGACAGAGAAGTTTGGGTCAAACTGAACAGATGCTTCAAAACAACACTTCATAAGATGAATATCTTGGGCAACCCCTGTGTGAATATGGTGTCCAACAAACAGCACAGTACTTAAATTTGCAATCTTTATAAAAGCTCAAATGGAGTAGATGGAATCTGGACACTGAGTGATAATACCAGACAGTGGCTCATAGATTTGGAAGTTGATATCTGATGCTATATGAAAGAAGTTCTCTCTAAACTTGTAATATATTCCCTTTCAAATTTACACCATTTTCATTGTTATCATTATAGTTATTTAAGCAATGAAGTGGGAAGATCATGACTTTTTCAAAAATATCTGTCCATTTTCACTTCTGGTGTTACTTTTTTTCTCTATTAATGTGTGATCAGTTTCTGTCATAATGATCATATATATTAAAAAAAAAAAATTGGTATGATAGCTTCTTATCTCAAGGGTATGTATCTTAATGATTCAGTCAGCTGTTCTACATTTTATTCCTAACTGCTAACAAGCCATTTCATAGATTCAAGTCATAGGCTGAGGCAGTTAACTACATGGATTGCTAGATTGTTGAGTGCAGTAGATTATGTGGAGTAAGACATTTTCACTGTTAAGCTGGTGCATATTTATACACACGCTTACCTTTATGTGTGTAATTGTATTTACTTCATTGGGCCCACATTGTGTTTGAGGTCAAATGTTTGTATATAGTGATTGCTTGATTAAGGATGTGATATGTAGTTTCATGTACTCTCTGTTTCCCTTCCTTCCTCTGTCCCATACACACAATCACACAAAATGTATAGATGGATAGATGCATACACAGATACTCAAACAGATTTTACTGTTTAATTGTCATATAAGTGACTTTCCAAAAATGTATCTAGAATATCAGAATGGCAAGGTGCAATGTGAATGTAAGTAATGGTTGTAGAAAACCATGTTACTATTATTATTTATTTGTACTGGTATATACTGTATGGGTGCCACAGTTGTGGAGCAGGACCCTATTGTGCTGTACACAAGAATAAAAAGTGGAGGCTTACAGTTTAATTGTATAACAAGCATGAATGACTGGTACCTCCCAAGGCTGGGGGGGCACCAATGGTAGGTGGCAGTGGGGACTGCCTGCAGATGCCAGTTGTGGTGGTTGGCAGTGGGGGGAGGGTGGTAAGCAGTGAGCAGGAACTGCCTGTAGATGCTGACGGCGGTGTCAGTGGCGGGTGGGGAAGGGGTGGTGGGGACTGCCTGTAGATGCCAGCAGTCACACTGCTAGTGAGTGGGGGCGGGTGGTGAGCAGCAACCGCCTACAGAAGCCAGCGGAGGCTTTGGCAGTGGCTACCAATCTAAGGGGGGCACTTGCTCCCCTGTGGCCCACATACATGTCACCTATAATGACAAGAAACATTAAACAGGATCAGATATATGGAGGAGTCCAAGGAAATGATGAAACAGTAATGTTTGGTATGACAGGTAGAGAATTCATCACAACAGCAGCTCTCTTCTTGTCAGCACACATACCTACAGGCTGGGAAACTCCCTTCTTGTCAGCACATAGGCAGAAAAGGATTTTGGAGTCACTATTAATTCCAAGATGAACATGGGCTGCCAATGTGGGGGCGCGGTCAGAAAGGCTAACCACACCTTGTCATGCATCCACAGATGCATCACAAGCAGGTCCAAGGAGGTGATCCTCCCCCTCTATTCGACATTGGTCAGGCCACAGTTGGAGTACTGCATCCAGTTCTGGGTGCTGCACTTCAGGAGGGATGTGGATAACATGGAGAGGGTCCAGAGGAGGGCCACTCACATGATCAGTGGACAGCAGGGCAGGCCCTATGAGGAGAGGCTACAGGACCTGAACCTGTTCAGCCTCCACAAAAGAAGGCTGAGAGGGGATCTGGTGGCCGCCTATAAACTTGCCAAGGGGGATCAGCAGGCAGTGGGAGAGTCCCTGTTCCCCCCAAGCACTACCGGAAGTAACACGGAACAATGGCCATAAGTTGACTGAGAGTAGATTCAGGCTAGACATCAGGAGGCACTACTTCAGAGTCAGCGTGGCTAGGAGCTAGAACCAACTTCGAAGGGAAGTGGTGCTCACCCCTACTCTGGGGGTCTTCAAAAGGAGGCTAGACAATCACCTAGCTGGGGTTGTTTGACCCCAGCATCCTTTCATGCACATGGCAGGGGGTCAGACGTGATGATCTGCTGAGGTCTCTTCTGACCCTACCAACTATGAAACTATGTATGAAGCTTCAGTCCCTTATTCAATTTGGTGGATATTCAGCCTGATTTGGTGGCCGAATCTCCAAATCCAAATCAAATCGGAGGACCCTTTTAATTTTTTTGAATCGACTCGAAACCTTGGCTCAGGTGACTGGTGCCTCCTTGGTCTGTAGGGGACGCACCTGGGGTCCCCCTGCAGCTGATTGCCGAGCTGGGTGTGAGGGGGGTCCTGCACTCTCCCCAGCAGACACAGAAGTGGACCAGAAGTATTTCCAGTCCACTTCCAGGTTTGCTGCTGAGCACATGGAGGGCCCCCCTGCACTTCTATGGGATGCTTCATCCACCCCAGCATTGTAGTGTTCATGAGCCATGCCTGCTACCTCAAGGTATGTAGAAAAAACTTTTAAAGCTGTGTGTCTGTGTCTGAATCTCTGATTCTCTGAATCAGCATCGAATCTTCAGATTCAGATTTGGCTGAATCAGATCAGGGGCAGGGATTTGAATCAACTAATTGAATCACTTTCCCTGATTTGGGCTGCATCCAAATCCAAATCGAAAAGGGGCCACTTTGCACGCCCCTGATAGGGAGGTTGCCCACAAGTTGCTATGCAGTCACAGTCCTGATGGACCCTACTAAACCTTGAGGGTTTGTAGACCCCCTTGCTGTGTCACGTTCTAAGCAGGTGCCTTGTGAGACACCCCAAGCCTTATGGGCTGGATGCATGGCTCCAAAACTGTCCCTTTGCCATGTCCCATGTCTTGCAGAGGGTATTTAGACATTGTCTCTTTTGATGAGGCCTCAGTTTAGTTCGGTCTCTTGTTGTCACTGGATCCTTAGCCTCAATAACTGTGCCCTCTGACGCTGGGGCTCTGCACGGTAGTGTGCCCCAATAAGGCCTCCTCCTCCCCAATAGCTTCAGCTCAGTCCATTTGGATTAAACATCAACAAAAACATGAGTCCCTGGGCTATAACCTAACAACAGTAATATCAATGACTGGAGGCCACACTCTGCACCTTTAAAAGGGCCAGTTTCTCCCTCAGGAATGTGTGCCTCCTATTCCCAGGCACTTTAGGAGATTCTGGAGCCTGTTAGTCTTACCAGCTAACAGGCTTGGGACAGGCAGCCAAGCATCTCTGTGGAGCTTTTATGCATGAACTCCTCCCTCTCTGGCTACTGCCAGAGAACTGACTTCCTCCAGCCCTAGCCCTAGCCCTGGGGCTAATCTGTGCCCTAGGCCCTGTCTTATTCTGGTCTGCTGCCTGGGTGCAGGTGCTAGTTAGGGCCCTCTCTCTAGGCAGTTTCTGCCCTTAAAGGAGCAGGCACACCTTAGAGCCCTGCGACAATTACCTAGATAGATCATAGAAGCAAAAGATCCTTGTCTGAGTGATGGTTACCTTTAGTATATTGTCCACAATGATAAAGAAACAGGGCTAAGTGAGTTGCTGCAGGGGAAGAGTAAAAGGTAAATAATAAATATTTTATCTATGTTGAGCTTCAGCTGACAGCTAAACATGCACAAGGAGATGTTGGAGAGACAGACCAGTATTTTATTTTGGACAGAAAGAGAGAGGCCTGGAGGAGCAAAATAGATTGGTGAGTTATCTATATAGAAAGAGTAGTTGAATTTGTATTTATGGATGAGATTGATTAGAAAGGAGGTCTGTAAAGGATTGAGGTGGGGGAGCATAGAAAGATGATGGAGTAAAGAGCAGAATCTTCCAAAAGACATGTGTGATAGGGCTGTGTGAAGCTTTGGTCTCTGACTTGATTCAGTAGAGTTTTGACCTGATTTGGTGGCTGAACCTCTGAATCTGAATCAAATCAGGAGATCTTTTAATCTCTCCAACTTGAATCAGAACCCTCTGAATCGATTCAGAGAGATTCAGAGGTTTGGACATAGACACAGCTTTAAGTGTTTTAGCTACATACCTCAAGGTACCAGGTGGCTTATGAATGCTGTGATGCTGGGGTGGATGGAGCATCCCACAGGAGCATGGGGGATCCCTAGTGTGCTTGGCAGCAGACCTGGAAGTGGACCAGAAGCACTTCCGGTCCACTTCTGAGTCCTCCGGGGAGTGTGCAGGGGGACCCCCCTCATCCTCCTGGTTCAGTAACTGGTGCCTCCTGTGTTTGGGTGGGGGGCACCTGGGGTCCCCTCATGTCTAATCAGCAAGCCAGGGCCCCCTGCCCCCCACACACTCCCCAGTGGACCCAGGAGTGGACCGTAAGTACTTCCAGTCCACTAGCACGTTTGCTGCCGAGCAGGCAGAGGGGCTCCCTGCGCTCCTGTGGGATGCTCCCATCTGCCCCAGCATCACGGCATTCACAAGCCACACCTGATACCTCAAGGTATGTAGAAAAAAACGTTTAAAGCTGTGTCTATGACTGAATCTCTGATTCTCCGAATCAGCATTAAATCTTCAGATTCGACCAAAATCTTAGGGATGACCTAATCAGCGACCTAATGATCAAAGGGAAGCTGTGTGACTGCGACTATAAGATGATCACGTTCACCATCCGCCGAAAAGCTATCAAGTCAGTCAGCAGTACAGAGGTCCTTGATTTCAGGAGGGCTGACTTTGACAAGCTCAGGAGATTTGTTGGTGAGGCCCTAAGGTATTACGACCCCAAGGGGAGGGGATTCCAGGAAGAGTGGTTGCTCCTCAAGGGAGCGATCCTAGATGCACAAGCTAAGGCTATTCCATCTCAGAGGGAAGGCTGCAAGAGGTTGGTTGTTGAACCAAGGCAGCCCCCTTGGTTCAACAAGGAACTAGTGTCCTCCTGTGTCTAAAAAGACAGACCTGCAAAGGATGGAGGATGGGATCCACCTCCAAGGAGGAATATACTGCACTGGTACGGACCTGCAAGGAGCGAACCAGGAAAGCCAAGGATGCGACGGAACTCCAACTGGCTACAAGTATCAAGGACAATAAAAAGTCCTTTTTCAGATATGTGAGGAGCCAGAGGAAAAGCAAGGGCAACATTGGACCCCTGCTTAAACCATAAGGGAGAACTGACTATCGATGTTCAGGAAAAAAACAACTTACTCAGTGGGTACTTTGCGTTGGTCTTTCACAAGTCCCATGGGACACCCCTGCCCATTATGGGACAAGGTGAGTGAGGATGGTTTCTTGCCCTCCATCAATGCTGACCTTGTGAAGGAACACCTTGAGAGGCTGGACACCATCAAGTCAGCCAGCCCTGACAATTTACATCCCAGAGTACTTGAGCTGGCCTGCATCATAGCTCAGCCCCTGGCATGGATATTTGAGAGTTCCTGGCTCTCTGGTGAAGTGCCCAATGATTGGAAGAAGGCCAATGTAGTGCCTATCAAGAAAGGGAGGAAAGTGCATCCGGCAAACCACAGGACCATCAGCCTGACCTCTATCCCGGGGAAGGTCTTAGAAAAGATTATCAAAGAGGCCATTGTTAATGGATTGGCTGATGGCAACACCCTGAGGGATAGCCAGCATGGGTGTGTTGCAGGTAAGTCGTCCTAGACCAATCTCATTTGCTTTTATGACAAGGTGACCTATCACCTGGACCAGGGGGAAGAGACTGATGTCATTTATCTTGACTTTAAAAAAGCCTTCAATCTAGTATCCCATGATCACATCTTGGCAAAACTGGCTCACTGTGGCCTTGGGTCTGCCATGATCTGGTGGTTGGGGAATTGGCTCCATGGTTGAACCCAGAGGGTGGTGGTTGATGGAAGTCAATCATCATGGTGCCGTATGACCAGTGGGGTCTCTCAAGGCTCTGTCCTTGTACCTGTTTTGTTCAACCTCTTCATTAATGATGTGGACATTGGAGTCAGAAGCTGACTGGCCAAGTTCACCAATGATACCAAACTTTGGGGTAAACCATTCACACCTGAGGACAGGGGGATAATCCAAGCTGACCTTGACAGACTCGGGAAATGGTTGGATGAGAACCTGATGGTGTTTAACACTGAAAAATGCAAGGTTCTCCACTTTGGGAGGAAAAACCTGTAGCATTTCTATAGGCTTGGCAGTGCTACGCTGACTAGCACTATGGAAGAGAGGGACTTGAGGGTCAGGATTGACCACAAGATGAACATCAGCCTGCACTGTGATGCTGCTACTAGCAAAGCAAGCAAAATGCTTGCTTGCATCCATAGATGCTTCTCAAGCAAATCCCAGGATGTCATTCTCCCATTGTACCTGGCCTTGGTGAAGCCGCAGCTGGACTACTGAGTCCATTTTTGGCCTCCACAATTCAAAAAGGATGTGGAGAAGCTTGAGAGAGTCCAGAGGAGAGCCATGAGCATGATCAGAGGTCAGGAAAACAGACTTTATGACAAGAGGCTGAGAGCTATGGGATTCTTCAGCCTAGAAAAGCGCAGGCTCAGGGGCAATCTGATGGCCACCTATAAGTTTTTATAAGGGGTGTTCACCAGGATCTGGGGGAATGTTTGTTTACCAGAGTACCCCAAGGGATGACAAGGTCGACTGGTTATAAACTCCTGCAAGACCGTTTCAGGCTGGACATAAGGAAGAACTTCTTTACTGTCCGAGCCCCCAAGGTCTGGAATGGCCTGCTGCCAGAGATGGTTCAAGCACCCACTTTGAACAGTTTCAAGAGAAACCTGGATATTTTCTTACTGGGATCCTATGACCCCAGCTGACTTCCTGCCCCTGGAGCAGGGGGCTGGATTTGATGATCTTCCAAGGTCCCTTCCAGCCCTAATGTCTATGAAATCTATTAATCAAATCGGGGACAGCGATCCAAATCAGCAAATCGAATCACTGTCCCTGATTTGGGCCGAATCTGCATTCAAATAAAATATGGCCTGTTTCACACATCCCAGTGTGTGAAGGAGTGATGAAAAAGTTGGGAGCACGATAGGGCAAATTCTTGGAATCCAACAAAGAAAAAGATGATTCAAGAAGGTGAGCATTTTGATTGGTGATGCAAAACACTGTACAAATTAAGAATATATTGAAATTGGCTATTGCAGCTGAGTTTTCATTATGGATAATGTATTAGAGGTTGTGACAAAAACAGTTTAATTGTTTTAGAGAGGAAAAGAGAGCAAGATGGTATTTGAAGTTAGAAAGGAAGCCTGAGGAGGAGAGGGTGGATTCCTGGTACATGACAGCAACAGAGAGGGAGGAATCAAACACAGTGCTATTAAAAGAAGAGAAGAAGTGAGGAAGTTGGAAGCTTAGGAACAGTCAAGGAGAAGCCTGACATCTTCACCATGATCTGATCAAAGACAAAAAGTGTGAGAGAAAGAAAGGCCTGGAAGAGAATGGACAGCTGAAGAAGAGTCAGTGTCTGGTAAAGGATTTGTAAAAGTTTAGGACTAGTGGCAAAAGATGGGCAGAAGTGGAGGATTTAGATGAAAATGTTGAGAGATTTAAGGCCAGTACAAATGTCAACAAGATGCAGAGCAACAATCAGATTAGCAGGCCTGTGCAAAGCAGCTAGCATTTGCTCCAGATTCAGATTTGGCCAATTCAGTGATTCAAATCACTGTCCTGATTTGATTCAGCTGAATCTATTCAAAGATTTGGCTTCTGCCGAATCTCTGAATCAGCCAGGCCAGGACCATCCCCCACCTGCTCTTCCAGCCAGGCAGTGGCTGCCCCACCCCCGTGGATATGCTGCGGCTC
>NW_017729033.1:97263876-97280046 GCF_001723915.1 Gavialis gangeticus | reverse complement strand
AAAAAAAAAAAAAAAGCCGCAACTCAGCAGGTGCTGCCAGGTGAGAGGCAATCCCTGCTGCCCCCCCACTTCCTCATGCTGCATGGGGGCTCTGCACGAGCCCTTTGACCTCCCCCTCGCTCTCCACCCCCCCATGGATGGCCTGCCCAGGCCAGCTCTGGCTCTTTAAGGAAAAAGAAAACTCAAAATAACCTTAGACTTACCACTCCTGCCAGTGGGGGGTGATACCCATTGCCCCCCATGCCACGTGGGGGGCTCTGCATGAGCCGCTGAAGCCCCGAGGCCACTGCAGGAGAGACGAGTCCTGGGCCTTTTCTTGGTTTTCTTTTTTTCTTAAAAGTCCTGGGCTGGGCACCCATGGGGGGGGGGCTGGGGGAGTGGGATGGGGTCAGAGGGCTTGTGGCAGAACCCCCCCATGCAGTGTGGGGCAGTGGGGATCACTCCCCCCTCAGCCTGGCAGCACTCACTGAGCACTGGGGCTTTTTTTAAATACCGAGCTGGGGCAGGCAGAGCAGCCATGGGGGAGGACTGGGGGTGCAGGCAAGGGTTGGGGGAGTGGGGGGATCATGGGGGCTGGCATTGTCCCCATGGTCCCCTCCCTTAGCTCACCCTCCCCTGCCCCAAGTACTTACCAGCTTGGAGTCAGCTGCAGCTCCCTGCTGCAGCCACCGGGGACCTTCCAAATCATTGAAGCTCTTTGAATCTTTTCTGAAGATTCAGAGAACTTTGAATCAATTTGGACCTTTAATCTGGTCCCCTGATTTGATTTGGATTTGGAGATCTGAATCGGGCCGAATCTCCTCCAAATTGAATCACCACCTGAAGCTTCACATAGCCCTGCGGATTAGGGGCTAATATGTGGTTTGTATTTGTAAACCTGTCAGAAAAAGGGAGAATTTAAGATGGAGGAAAGGAGCATGGAGGACTTGGGAAACTCCAGGGTTAAAACCAAACTAATGGACAGAGAGAGGATGTGAAAGGTGGATACTACATTAAATTACAGAATTAGTTTGTTGTCATGGAGTTAAAGACCCTCTGTTTGCACAATATGACTGTAAAGTTTACAGGTGGGGTTTATTCTCCTCCCTCTACCTCCCTCCCCCAATGTACTTATCTTGAAAAATGTGACTTGACTATAGCAATCTTTGCTAAGCCCATTATATTTATTCCAATAGTAATAAATGTCTTTGGTAGGAAGGCAGTGAAAGTGGGAGCTGAGATATTCCCTCATAATAAACAAATGAATTGAACTCAGTGAAATACTTGAAGTACTTCACCACTAAAAGTAGCATGTAACAAATGACATTGAAGGAGTTATTAGCTGATTTTTTATCTTGTATTTATACATCATTATGCTTATAGAAGAACCTGTAACCTATGAAGCTTTAATAGTACTGTAAAATGACATTCAAATGTTCTTTTTCTTATATTAAGAAAGACTTTTATTCCTTAATCTTAGTAGATAAAACAGTATATACAGATGCCTAACAAGCTTTCCTTCATTGAGATTTTATTCAGGAATTGAAAAGAGTCTTTGGAAAGGAGACTGTGCATCTAAATAAGTTAAAATGACCTGTCAGAAGTGGTTCCATATTGAAACTGTGAAAGCCGTTTTGAAAGATGATGAAGTAGTGAGAATAATTGCAGTCACAACATTTAAGAAGTGTAAAATGGCTTGTTAAAGCTTCATTGAAATACATTGTAATCCAAAGAAATTAAATCTTTTCTGAGAGCTGTTGAAAAATAAATATAACCTTACATTGAAACCTCTTTCTTGTAAGAAAGTCTAGCTACAATGGTGTTGATGCCTACAGGACAGCAGAAGGACAGAATATAATAAAAATAAAAACTAGACAAAGCAGTGGATTATTAATGAAGACTAGGTCAAATGTGTTGTGATTTAAATTCACATCTGAAAATGGGCTTTACATCTGCAGTAGAACTGGTAACCTTCATTCAGATGTAAAGAAATCATGTCCAAGGGCACAATAGGAGGAAACGCCAAATCCACAATCACAGGTGAGCTCTAGCCATCAGATGAAGAAGGAGTGTATTGGTTATAATAGTGTGTGCAGTGACTAGTTGGGGGTGCTAATTTAGCAAATACATAAATGAAAGAAAAAAGTGAACAGGAGCAGAGTGAATTGATATTGTTCTGAATGTGATGCAGTGCCCTTTAAAAGAATTGTTTCCATTTCCTCTCCAAAAGTTAATAAGACATTAAAGAGACAGTGAAAGACTATTGGGTACTTAGAGCCTTCTCTTGGAGCTACAGTGAAAGAAACTGCATGCTTCAAGAATTCATCATTGTTAGAATGGGTCACAGGAGCTACCTTACTGAGTCAACTATTAGGTACATTGAGATCAACCGTTCATAGTTTCAGGTGCTTCAAACAACTTATGGAACAGTTTATTGGAACAACCTCTACCCCGAGAAAGATAGTTATTGCCTTATTCCCAGAAGCAGAAAGATTTATAGCATCAGTTCCCATTCTTTCTGGACTCTGATTGTTTTAACCCTGTTTCTGGGTTTGCAGCTCCTTTTTCTAGTGGCTTATGCTCCTTGTTACACAGGAGCCCAAGTTTTCCATTTGAATCCCTGTGGGGGTTGCCAGCTTGCTTATAGATGTTGCAGTCCTACTTGGGGTCATGACCCTTGGTTTGACAACCATTCATTTGTAATCTCTGTATATTTTTATCTTTTCTGATATCATTGTAATGTTAGGTTACAGACATGGAATGTTTAATGTTTTTTTAATGTATTTACTTTTAGTTCTGATAACTGATCCTTTCTCTTTTTGGTCTTCATATCAGAAATCAGTGCGGGGGTGGGGACGATGGTGAGCTCAGGTATGGTTTGGATGCTTGATTGTCTTAGCAGGTGTAATACCATGTTCACTGTCTGCTGTCTGAGTATGTGCAGCAATTATGTGGCAAATAGAGACAGTTTTTGTAGCAACTGAATTAATGTATTTGCTGTAAATGCTTAAATTTGTTTTGCAGTGGGGAAGAGGTTGATGATAATGTCTTTGACAGGAATGTTGTTCCTTAACATCAGAGTCAGAAAGCATCTATTAATCTTACGTGTGGGGGGAGAGTGGAAACTCCCCCTCCACCCAATTTTAAAATTGCCAAAGAACAAAGCACATTTCAAGATAAAAACCATTACATTTCAAGCCGGAATCAGGAAAATCCCTTCTGAAACAGTCTGTAAAAGATTCAGCCTATTGAGTATATCCTAGAAGAGTAGCTGGTCCTTACACTAGACTGCTGGAAGAGAAAAGGAAGTTCTATGAAATCATAAGGGTGATTGTTCAATCAAAAAGTGTCAGGATGGATATCATACTTAGTGAAGGATCCAAGCAACAATAGAACCATTGTAAGAGGGAGCGTCACTTAGTTATGCATGAGAAACTCAATCATTTGTCCACCCTGTGGACAGCAAGATACTTGCAAGTTGTAAAAACAAAACAATGGTCAGTAGCCATAAGTGATTATTTTCTTCAGAAAGAAAAGAAGTGGCCACCAGTGTCTTCCATACAAGATGTAAAGTCCATGAAAGTCCCCACAGCCCTCTTTAGGAGAGAAGAGGCATTAATCTCAGTGTTACTAGCCAAATTACATCTCAGAATTATATTCTGCTTGTGCATGTAGAAGTGAGTAGGATACTTAGAGTGTAACTATCACACCAAAAGCTGACTGCTGATTGCTACTTGAAAACTATTGAAATTTTACTATAAAAATTAATGAACACTCAACTAGACTCTTCAAGTAGCTTCCAGGCAGTAAGTGTGCCAGGCAAACTCTTTATTGTAAAATATTTAGAAAAAAATCCCTAAAGGGAAAGCTGGGAGAGTGAAGACAAACTGGAAAGAAGATAAAAGAAAATCTGAGCAGCAAACAAAAAGAACAGGTGAAGAAAATGTTATATTTCTCTGCCTCTGCTTGGCAAAACAAAAATTAAAATTTGCCAGGGTAGGATATTAGTGGGCACATCTACACAAGATATTTACTGTACAGCTGACTAATTAGCTCTGCAGTAAAGCATAAGCGTCTATACATGTGGTATTATTAAGCCGGAGAAAACTAACTAACTCTGCTGTAGGATAGTACTGCTCAACACAAGTAATATCCTATGGCAGAGTTATTTCTAGGCCCATGTGAAGCAGCTAGTATTTGCTTCAGATTTGGATTTGGCCAATTCAGAGGACAGTGATTCGATTTGGTGATTCAAATCACTGTCCTGAATTGATTCAGCCAAATTTGATTCCAAGATTCAGCTGCCGCCGAATTGGCCGAATCTCCAAATCAAACAGGCCCCATCCCCCACCTGCTTTCCCAGACCTATCAATGGCTGCCCTGCCCGGCCCCAGCGTCATGGCTCTTAAAAAAAAAAGAAAAAGCCCCAGACCCCCCAGCTCCTGTCAGGGGTGTGTGTGTGGGGGGGGGGATCCCCACTGCCTCCCACTGCCCTGCTGGGGCTGGGTGGGGCAGCCATTGATGTGGCTGGGAGAGTGGTTGGGGATCAGGGGGCACTCAGGAAGGCTGGGGGAGCAGGCAGGGGATGTGGCCTGGCGGGGGTCACCCCATGGTCCCCTTTCCCCTCCTCTAGCTCCCCCACAACCCCTTCTTACTGGCACAGAGTCCAGGTCCAGCTCCCTGCAGCTGCAAGTGGGGACTTCCTGAATCTTCAAAGCTCTCCGAATCTTTTCCAAATTGATTTGGAGAGCTTTGAATCGATTCAGCCCTTTTTATTGATGTTCCGATTTGATTCCAATTAGGAGATTCAGCCTCCGAATTGGGCCAAATGTCCTTTGAATTGAATCAGCACCTGAAGCTTCGCACAGCCCTGTTATTTACTCTGCTGCAACACACTGGAGATGCTCACTGGGGCTGGCTGGGGCATGTGGGTGCTACAATGCGGGGCTGCCTGATGGCTATCCCCACACGGTAGCACCTTCGTGCCTCAGCCAGTCCCTCTGCAACACATTGAGCTTGGTTGGAGCAGTCCCAGGACAGCAGGCTGGGCCCCAGGACCCCCTGCCAGCTTGACCTGTGCTGCTCTGACTCAGTGTGCTGCAGTCGTGGGTTAATTTGTGAACTCTGCACCTAGGAGCAATAAACTCTGGTGTGAACTGCACCAGAGTTTATTGTGCCAAATTAATTTCATGTGGAGATATGCCCAGTGTGTATATATCTATCACTGAGGTGAAGATCTAGCTGAACTCTTGAATATTCTGTAACAGATGCTACTAGCCAAAAAGATGCTGGGTAACTGAAATATAGCTTTATTTGGCTTAACTGGCATTCTTTTGAATGCTTGTCTGTTTGAATTTTCACTGCTCTGAATAGGTGAGAGTAGTAAATCCTTGAATTTGGCCCAGCCCCCAAAAGAAGGGATTGAATTCATTCCATCTCCCTATAATGCTAGGTTAGGATAATGGAATTACTGAGAACTTTTCTACTTGAGAACTTTAGGTGTGTATGTGGCCAAAACAAAAACCCTTTCCTAAAATTCCCCCTCTGGAGAACTGACTTTCTGGTTTCACCACATCCGTTCTGGCATTTAATATTAGTATGGGTGTATGTTTGCATATATTTTATTGAGCAAGAAAATAACTCTTCAGGAGAGAAGAGTTATTGACCTCAGTGTTATTGGCCAAATCATTTCTCAGATTTTAGAGAGAGAGAGAGAGAGAGAGAGAGAGAGAGAGAGAGAGAAATACATACACATGTTGTTGATCCTTAAAATTCAAAGATGACCAGTTAGTTTGGCATCACTGGTTGGTTTGGTTTCTGTGAGCCTGTGAGTGGCTGATCAGGCCAATTTGTGCTTTGAACTGTCTGTGGCACACTGAGCAAGAGATGCTGCTTTGGGTTGCTTGATCAATAGCAGACATGCTGTCGTTGTGAGATTTACAATATTTGCACTTCAACTTTGCCTCAGCAGTTATTACCTTCTCAGAGACTGTAGCTTCAGTATGAATGAGGCTTCACCAGGTGGAATGATCATGAGCGAGATCTTCCCAAGACTTTGGGTCAATGTTGAAATGTTTCAAGGATGGCTTGAGGCGGTCCTTGAAATGTTTCTTCTGGCCTCCCTAAAAGTGGTTTTGCTCCTTTATCTCACCATAGAAGATCTTTGGCAGTTGGTCATCTGACATCCTTGTGACATAGCCTGCCCATTTCATCTGTGATTTCATCAACCGAGTATGGGTGCTTGAAATGCCTGCCTGTGTGAGAACCTCAGTATCTGGGACTTTGTCTTGCCATCTTATCCTCATCAGTTTCCTCAGATTTCCCATGTGAAAGTGGTTCACCTTCATAGCATGGCTTCTATACACCATCCAGGTTTCTCCCAAATACATCAGGATTGGCAAAACACTGGCTTTGTAGACTTTAGGTTTTGTTTGTTGACTGATGCCTCTGTGCTCTCACACATTTGTACATAATCTGCCAAAGGCCACGCTTGCTTTGGCAAATCTGGCATTGGTTTCATCATTGGTAAGAACTGCACATAACAGTGGTACTGCTGAGATAGGTTAACTTGTCCACTGCCTGGAGGGTTTGGCTATTCACTGTGATGGTAGGCTCTATGTAAGGCTTTCCTAGTGTAGGTTGATGCATTACTTTGGTCTTCTTAGTGCTGATTGTGAGACTAAAATTATCACAAGCTGAAGAGAAATGGTCCATACTCTACTGCATGTTAGACTCAGTTTTGTCATGCTGGGAGCAGTCACCAGCAAACAAGATCATGAACAGTCAGTTCCTCTAACTTTGTGTTTGCCTGTAGTCTCCTCAAAATTGAAGAACTTGCCATCAGTCCAGTATCTGATGTTTCACAGTTACAAAAGGCATCTGTAAACATGGAAAATAACATCATACTAAAGAGGGTTGGGGCTGTCAATAGCTGGCAAAATCCTTGCCAGAATTCTGGTGAATTGCCTTGTATAACATATTGAAGAAGGGCTCCTGCCTGAGAGCCAGTGTCACTTTAGGAAAGGATGTAGAGCTAGACATGGGGTTTGCAGCTGGTCAACTTAAGGAGAAATACCAGGAACAGAACTCCAACCTGTATGCGACTTTCATTGGCTTGACAAAAGCATTTGGTACAGTCACTTGGGAGGGCCTTTCTAAGATCAAGGCAACATTTGATGAAGAAATTCATTGCAGTAGTTTGGCAATTCAGTGAAGGAATGCTTGCTCTCATTGTGGATGATGAGTCATCTGAACCATTCCCAGTCACGAGTGGAGTGAAGCAAGGTTGTGTTGGCCCTGTATATATAAACACACACACACACACACACACACACACACACACACACACACACACACACACACACACACACACACACACACACACACACACAAAAACTGAGTTAGGATTAGAATATGTACATGTACATGCATATATATGCAATTGTATTTACACACACAAACAAATATATAAATATATTCTTTAGATAAAAGATACTTCCATCCCCTCCTTATGTACCTTATCCAAGGTCTGTTTAGTGCAAAATACATATACAGTGCCTGGAAGCCAGAACTCCTTAGTGCTGTTCCTGAGACAGAGAATTGTGCTAACCCTAACACAGTCTCTTCTGGCCCAGTAAATGTTTAAGTATTCAGATAGTGGAACTCAGCTTCAAGAGGAAGGATTGTATGTGCCTTCATTCTAGAATATGCAATAATGTGATTGGGACAGTCTCTTAGAAGTTGGGAGATCTGGGTTTGAATCCCTTCACAGAGATGAAGAAATCAAACCTGGTCGCGCACATCATAGATAAATGTTCCAACCAGGTATGGAGTAGTACAGGGAAGGAGCATCATCTCTAGTTGCCATGTTTTGAAGGAAGGTGGTTTCAACTGTATCTGGGGGAAAGCAAACTGAACACCTCATTAAATCCCTCAGATAGGTCAAGGAATGCTTATTATGTAGATCATGATATGGCTGTGAGATATGTACCTAGCTGATCACCTTTATCAAGACTAAGGTGAATTTGGACATACTCATAAAGAACAATGTAGCCATTAGGAGAAAATTCACATTGAAGACTGAGGCTTGTAAATTTAAATACACACTTTGAAACAAATACCTCACCATCAGCAGAAAAATCAGACTGTAATGAGAGGGTCAAAGAGAAGCACGGTGAATGTAATATTTTATCATTCAGGCCACTAACATATACAGTCCCAGCAATATTTGGAAGGAAGGCAAATTAATATTCTTGAAATAAACTTGTAACTACGTTTTTTTTACTGATTTCCTTAGGGCCTTGTTACACATTGATTTTACGTGGCTCCTGGAGCTCTTAACCCCTGGATTGACCACACATTAACATCTGAAACTAGTTTTAAGCACACTTTAGGTTGCTTAAAGTTATGCCACACCAGAGTATGTTTATCTCTCATCCATATTACCCAGCTCATGTTCCATTAATGCCCAGCTCATATTCCATTAATGCCATATTACCCAGCTCATGTTCCACTCCCTGCAGATAAGTCACCCCATTTGCATTCCTCCAGCATCCCAGGATGCAGTGTTTGCTCCCTCAACCTTTTATTCTATGTGGACAAACTTTCCATCCCCCAAACTGTACTGCACGGGGAGGGGGTGGCTCTGACACCAAGCCAACTTCCTCTCCCACTCGCAGGGGTGCAACACCATGCAAACAACCTGCAAAATGCATGCCAGGTATCCAGGTCACAGGAGTAGGGTCTAGAGGAGGTGGGGAGTGGGGCATGGTAGGGGATGCGATCAGGTCCTCATAAGCTAGGGCTTGCTTCCCAGCTCAGGGGCAGTAACTCCCCCAGAAGTGCCTTCCCTCACCACTCTTACCTCCCAGCCACTCCAGAAAGCATGACCAGTACCCCCCATGCCCCAATCCCAAATCACAATTCTTTAAAATATGAGATCTTCTTTAATTTACTTACACTTTATTTATTTTGCTTTTTATTTTATCCTTCAGCGGCTGGCCTCCTTCATTTCAACACCCTTGTCCTAGCCCCATTTCCTTTCCACCTCCCATTTTATTACCACCCCCATTCTCCTTTAAGTCTCCCCCTCCCGCCTTCATGTTCCCATCCCCCCATCCCATAGCTCTCACATCCCCACCTAGAGCAGAAATAGAAGCCTGTCCTGACTCACCAGCCCTGTAGTGGCAACTCCCAGCTGTAGCTCCTAGTCAGGCCCCTGCTTGCCAATCTTGTAGCTGCAAGACACAGTTGTGTGGGTGGGAGATGGTCAGAGAAAGGTTTTTAGTTTTAATGTGTAACTGCCCCAAACTCGAGCTAGCTCTAACACTGATCAACAATTGAGCAGCTCAAAGTGCAATGTGTAACAAGGCTCTTACTTGAGTAAAAATCTCATAGAAGTTAGTGGGGCCAGGTATACACAAATTACACTTTTACCAGTATAAATGATCAGAAACTGGTCTCTACTGGGACAGAACAGAAGTTTGGTACAAAAAACTGGCCTATACCAATAACAGAACAGAAGTTCAGCACACAAAGACTGGTTTCAAAATGGCAGAACCCAGTCTAAGATTGCTCCCCACTACCTCCCCTCTACCAAAGGCGATGTGTATTCTGTTTGCTACCAATCTAAACAATGCCACGTACAGAAAACTGCATAACTTAGATCTATTCTTCCTCAGGCTTTTTGAATATCTGTACCTAGCCTGAGAGTTTATCCTGAATACCTCCTAAACAAAGAAACGGGGAATTTGCTATATTTTACTGTATTGAGTGATCCACTTATAACTAGCTTTTCCAGAATGGAGTCCATAAAATTGATGATCAACTTTGCTCAGACTGTTTTCTGACTAGATACTTCAATACGGTTTAATATTGTTTCTGCATTTTGAATATCCAGTTACAGGATGACATCAAGGTTTAGCTTTAGATATCAAGGAATTTGTGTATCTGTGTGTGTGATTTCTTTGGCTTTCACTCTTATTGCATGATTTTACTTATAGTGAGTGTAAGAATCAATTAAGTTTCTCTCTAGAGCTTTGTTTTTAATTGTTAAGTCATAGTTAGTTCTAAAGTTATATATTTTTGATAAAACTAAGTTCATACAGCCAAAAATGTCTGGTTGAAAGCAGTGTGTTCTGGAGGAATGCATATGGTGTTAGGATTCAAGAGGTCCACAGTTTCAGTACTGACTCTGCCACTGGCATGTGACAAATTCTTAATCTTTTTTCTTCATTCATAGAATCAGAGTATAATAACAGTTAAGTGCTGTATTCTGCAATGATGCAGCCCACTATGGTTAGTGAATTAATTTACTCTGCTTTAACTATATCAAGTAGTATCAAAATATCACACATTATTTATTATTGAGGGTGCCAAACACTGGGCGCATCTACATGTGATGCTGTGTCACTGTAGTGATACACTGTGGCGACATAGCTCATTGCTACAGCGACTTAGCATCGGCAGGCACAAACCGTGACGCCAAGACTACATTGCTGTAGCTACAAACTACCACGCTATAGCACGTTGCTACAGCAATGCCGCTGTTAAAAATAACCATGTGCCACTAGGCTCAGTGACAGCTATTATTGTGCTGTCATTTAGTACTTCTTAAAGCAAGTACTAAATGATGGCACAGTAACAACTATGCTGTGGGGGGTGGGGGGCACACTTGTATGTAATTTCTTAGCATTTATTTTCTAGATAATAAAATGGTACTAGATGATATAACCTATAATAGAGATAAAATTACTATCCTGAAAATAGGTTCAACCCTTCTGTACTGCCCCATAGAAAAAAAGCTATAAAGTACACAGAGTGGCTTTTCCTTTTTTTAGTTATTATAAAGATTTATTTGTTCTCTGGCTCTAATATCCACTGAAGATTTTCTCTGACAGTATTAACTTCTTAGATCAATAAATTGTGATACTGATCTCAAGAGAAGTCAGTGTCTGCCAACTATCATTGCACTGTTTACCCTTGTTGAGAAGCAGTTGTAACAAATTAAATTGGCTCCTGTCACTGGATGATATACAAGTCATTGCCCATATTTTATGGTACAATTAACTCAGGTTTGTACATCACCCTCTTCTTACAAAAGATCAGATTAAAGGCAGCATTCTATAGCTAGAACAATACCAGTTTATGAGATGAGGTGAATGTCTTTTCATTTATAGAACAGAATCTCTAAGGCTGGAAGATGACTGATGTATTTAAAGAAATGCAGTATTAACAGTGTTCATTTATTGTTGTTCTTGTATATTGCTTTTAAAACAGTGAGTATATTTTATCAGGCTTGACTGTGTTTTACAAAGCCCTTTTTCTCTATTTTGTCAATAAGATTCTGGATTACTTCAAACTGAAATATTTTGACCCTCAGTGTGTTGGAGTCTGAATAGTCTGAAGCACAGTAAATATCAAAATGGTACAGTAAAAGTATGGTGCACTGGACAGCAAAGCTGATCTGATTGGAAAGTAGTATATGAGGCAGCGCATACATTCATCAGCTTCAGTGCAACATGATTTACAGAGTTACTTCTAACCTAGTGAACCTTACATGTGTTTTACAAATGACAGTATATTTCTGCAGTTGATCCAGCAACCTGCTAGTGACAGCGTTTGTTAAGAATCAGACAAAATTCTACAAAATGCAATACGTGGCAGGTGTCATTTGTAAAAAAGATGAAATTCCAACAAAGAAAGATAGGCAGAAGTTGTATATATATATTGTATACTTGTTGAGCTGGAAGGAAAGACTTGCTCTGAACCGTGTTAAGTGTATATGTGGGGATGTTGTATAAAGTATAGTCATGTGGGAGCAATGAAGGGACTGAGGATGGTCAGTAACATAATGCAGATGGTAGTTATACTATCTAAACAACACTGCACTGCAAGTGGCTTGAGTATATGAAGTAGACATGGAATCTTTGGAAATCTTGCACCTAAATTCTAGGAGTGTAGGTTTGTTGCTCTAAGGACATAGGCGGACAAGGTTCTTTGGGTTAATCTGGTATCTTTTACCAAACCAACTCAAATAGTTGGAAGAACTCTGCTTTGGCAAGCTTTTGGGTACAAATACCCTTCGTCTGGCTGAGGAAGTGTTTGCAGATGGTCTGTGCTCTTGCTAAATTCTAAGTCTTTTCTGAGCATATATAGTGACTTTTCATTGGCAAGAGCACCAGCCCCACCCGTTACATGCATATGTATAGTTACACATACACACAATGAAAACATTTAGGTTGCAAAGTCAAGTGCATGAAATTTAGAAAATACCAAAAAGTAACCTTCCTGTGCATACATTATGAGAAGAGATTATACATTGTGGTAAGAGATTCATCCAGTAACTGTGGCAAAGCTAGGAATAGAATCCAAGTGTCAGGTGTTTTCTGGTTAATTCACAAATAAAATCAAGTTCAATCCATATTGCTGATTTCTGTTTGAACAGAATTGGGTCAGGTCATCTCAGATAAGATGTCCTTACCAGATTAATTTCTTAAAGGGATTGTTTATATGTGTGGGGAGCTTTAGGCTCTAAAATATGATTCTGGAAAAAAAATCCCTGTGGCTGGTTTGTCAGCATGGGGTGGGGAAATAGGGAGGGTGTTTATTTTCTGAAATGGTTAGTCTGTCCCTTTAGGAGGGCAAACTGACAGAATATCTCAAAACAATTCCTTTTAACTGCTCAAGAAATCATGCATCTGCATCGGACTCTATTTTCTACTATTGTTAACTCGTATAGCACCATTTTAATTAATTAATTTATATCACCAGAGAAATTGGTACAGTATTTTTACATGGCAAAATTGCAAAGGTTGTTGGCTACTGAGAAATCTGTGAAAAGGCAACTAGACATTCTTGGGGTTGTGTGACCTTACGTAGGAACAGATTTAAAAAACTACACAAGAATTGCATGTCATGCACAATAAAGCTACTCAGCCTGCATGGCCTGATTGAGGCATGCAGGCATGTGCAGTTTGTGGTGCCACAAACCTCTTTGCAGCATCCCAAACCTCACACATTGCACATTAAGCCATGTTTGGCACTGCTAATTTGCAACGCCGGAACAAAATTAGCTACCAGGATTTCCTTGGAGGAAAGAAAAACTCTGAAAAAAAAAGGGGCACAAAGCATGCCAAAGGGCCACAGTTTGCCTCAAGATAGGGGAGCAGGCAGCCCTGGGCAGCTCCACAGCAGAGTCCCAATACTGAGGCATGCAGAGCCCCCGACTCAAGGCACGCTGCACCCCAGCACATGGTGCCTCAGTGTGAGGGCTCCACAGCATTTGTGCTGCTCCTCATCTGGCTGAGGCACAGGGTGCCTCAGCATGGAGGCTACCTGCCGGCTAGTCCCACACTAAGGCACCCAGTGCCCCAGCCAGCCCCCCCTGCAGCACATGGAGCAGTGGGACAATTTATCACAATGCAAAGCGCAGAGGCAAGGGCATGCTCTGCAGCAGAAAGTAGTGACACAGATCTGTGCCACTACTATTTGTGCTGCTGCAAATGCACACCCTTGCTTGTGTGGATGCAGCCTATTTCACAGTTTCTCACAGACTTTGTACTAATCTTGTGCTCAGAAGATTGTGCTAGTTTACAGTTCATTTTCAGGCACAGATTAGACTAGTTGGTCTACAGCCCACCATTGTTGCTGGTATTTTTCTGTTTTAGAGTAGGAGACTTTTAAAAGACCTCCTCATTTTTCAGCTCCCTTTGAATTTGATCTACACGGGCCCAATTCTGATGACTTCAGGGCATGTTGCCAGTGATACAGCCAGTGATATATATTTATTTAATCAGGCCTCTAAGGAATGGGAGACTGATCAAGGGAGGTTCTTTGCTTTGCTCAGGGAATTGTTATTGTTATTACACTATATCAGTTTACCTTGATTATTGTATCTGTCAACATAGTACTGTTCACCTACAGAGTGAAAGTCAGGTCAGTGGAGTGAAACTGATGTCCACCAATTATGTAACTGGGCACATTGCATAAGTTAAATAAATAATCATTTGCAGCACGGTAAGATTGCATGCAAAGCAAATGCAATTTTGGATACCAGTGCTCACATGCCTATTATGCTGTCCGTTTCATTATTTCCCCTAGTTTTTGGTTTATAAGCTTTCAATAATTTCAATTCCACTGAGTGGCTGTGTTCTGAGAAGTTCTCTCCAGAACTTCTTATTTTATATTGTTTGTATTCCTCTCCCCCACCCCTGTTTGTGCGTTTGTTCTCTTATTGTTGTAACCTTTCCAGACAAGTTTTCTCTAGATATCTTTCAAACTTTACTGCTTTTCCAGAATGTCCCACCTGTAGATATAATTAATATACTAACAGTTAACTAACAACATTGACTAAGGTTGGACCTTATACCAATATCTGGAACATTCTGTTGTACACTTTCTTTACTGGTCCTTCTTACATTTTGTTGCAAGTTTTTTTTTCTTTCATATCCTTGTGCTCATACTTTGGATTCCTTTAAAAAATAATATTGATTCAGATACTTTTTAAAATCTAAGGCACATTGTACCTTAATTTCCATTGCCAACCACGGTTTGTTCTGTACAAAACTACATGTTCATTTTTAATTTTTCCCTGCTGTTCTATTCTAAATAAACACACATGTATTTATTTGTCTTAATAGCTGATTCATTATTTTTGAGAGTTAATTCAAAATATAGAGAAAGAAAGTAACTTATCTATTAAATATAGTGTTCTCTTTGTTACCCAATTAATGAACAGTGCAGTATAGTTTGCAGGTTGTCATCAGGATTTGTATCATGCTTCTTTTCTCTTAGTCTTAACAGATAGAGTGGGGGCTTTTTATTTTCTGGGTGGAAATATTGAAGCAATACAAAAGAGCTGAAATGCAGGACAGTATGTCCACATCCAAAATTTAATTGGAGACGTTAACACTGATGTGTTTTTCTTTCAGAGTGCAGATATGAGTCCTGCTAGTAGTACAACTTCGCTTCCTGTTAGCCCACTTACTGAAGAGCCATTGCCCTTCAAGGTAAAGTTAATTCATTGTATAATAAATATTTGATGTGACTTTTGGCTTTTTATATTACCTATGTGTACAGTTAGGTGCCCTTAATAGCACTTTCCTTTCATTAAATTGCTGAGATATCAGCGAATCTCTTTTTTGTGAGTGAGGAGGTAACATCACGCCACACACTTTTGAAGGCATTGTTAAAATGCCTTTTGGTTGGTGAAAGAATTCTTTTTTCCCACTGATAATAGAGGTCAGAGATGTAAAACCTACTTGAAAAACAAAGAATGTTTTGTGATGTGCTCTATGTATTTATGAGGTTTTATGGTGAGTACACATACAGATATGTGTTCCATTTTTCTGATAATTCCCTAGATATGTGTTTAGTTTATGTTTCAGTCTAACATAGACATTTGTACACTATTTTGCTAACCTGCCTCTGTTAAATTCTCCTGCCATAAAACTATTTTACACTAGATCCATGGAAAATCACTTACTTGTGACACCAAATATTCAGCATTAATGGTAACTCGCTTGTGAAAAAAGGTAATTTTAGAATGCAGTGGCTCCATAAATGAATTGTTGTACCAAAGAAATTAAATTAGTAGCTTTATGGTAGAAACAGGATACCTGAAATGGCCCTAGTATGAGGTTTACAGCTTCAGATCTGAAACTAAACTCAGCTAAAATATCTCTAAATATACTTGAAGCTGTACATGAGCACCCATATCATGCACCGGAGACAGAGTTCCTTTACAGCCCGTAATAAGTGAGAATGTGTAGTCATACACTTCAGCTCCTGGTGTAGATAGTTTTGAGTAGCCCCTGGGCCATGTAAATGGAATGGTGACTATATGACACCCTCAGTACAAATGATATAATTGTTTTTGGGTGTGGAATTAAATGACAGATGCCAAGGAGTTACAAGAACAGAGGCTTCAGACATCTAGTCTTCTGGGGGCTTGTCTACACTACAGTGGTAGCCTGCCCCTGTTAGCATGAATCTAAACATTTCCTGACCACCTGTGCCCACACCCTTCAAGCCTGGAAGGACATCAGTGAGACTGCTAAGGCACCTAAGGAGTACTTTGAATTCTGTCCAAAGGAATAAATGACTTAAATGTCAACAATCAAGTTTCAAGTCTTGTATCTGATGCAAAAGAGGTTTTCACCGGCAATGCAGCATGCTACAGAAGGGAAGAAA
>NW_017729033.1:97256564-97258876 GCF_001723915.1 Gavialis gangeticus | reverse complement strand
TCAGAGAACTGGGAGGCTGGGGGGAGGGCAGGTATGAGGAGGGAGTAGTGCTGGTTCACTGAAAGTCTTTGAATGCACTTGCTCTTTCTGGAATTCTGAAAGTGGATGTATCAGTCACAGTGGGTAGGGTAGGTGTATTAGGTTCCATGGTGGGTGTAATCTGTTGGTTAGAAGATTTGCTGTGCCATTATGGTGTAATCTTTTCTGCCTGAATAAAACATTAGTATGTAAATAGAAACAGAAATAGACAACTGTGCTCTCTGTTTGCCTGCACTTGCTTTTCTTTTGATAAAGGAATGTGGAGTTCTTGCCAGCTTGGTTTTGGTGGCATGTGTAAAATGCTAAGCATGGGGCAGCTGATAGCTGGGAACAAGGCGGCTCTCTTTTTTTCATACCTTATTCTTGGGTCCCAGGGGCCCATGTCAATCTCTGACTTGAGGCACTTAAATTGCTCCTCTAAAATTCACCAGTGGTCATTCTAATACTTCCTCCCCGCTTTGCTTGCTACCTACTTTTACTCTCACAGCAACATGATGTGTTTAAGTGCCCTCCCACTGCTGAAGCTATGGATACTATATCAAGGCCAAGCACCTAACCTGCAAGGCTGAAACAAAACATGTTAAGAGAGACCCTAGTAGACTGCTGTACTCATCAATTTTCCCAACACTCAGGAAATCAATGAGACTTCTCACAGAGCACAGTACTACTTGGCAAGAGAAAATCTAGATGTATATAGTTAAACTGGCCACTCAAGGCTAAATTCTCAGCTGGCATAAATCAGTAAAGCTCCACTGACTTGAGAAAGGCTTTGCTTTATACACTGTTGTGCACTGATTATTTTTAAAAGAATCTCTTGATTGGATGCCTCAAAATGGTCTAAACAGGCAAATGCAGACAGAAATAGTGATTTAAAAGTCCCCTTCCCCTTGTGTGTTATCTTAGAAAATGGTACAAGATACTGAAATTATAAACTGTATATTTATTTATTTTTTCATTTACATCACTTTATTTTGAAGAAAAGGTTTTCATTGGAACACATGCAAATTTTAAGGTCAAATATTAGAAAAAATCAAGTACTTCTTACAGCCAGTGCCATTAAGTACAAATAAAAGTAATACAATATGCAACAGTTTCTTTTATTGCTTCCTAACTCACTCCAAGAGAGAGCAATATTGTTTCAGCAGTAATATGAGTGAGTCATTTTACAAGCTACAACAATTTCCAAATACCGGCAATCTACAATATTGCTTGTGATGACAGACAAATATTACGCTGGCTAACATGATCATAATCTTTCCTATCTCCTTGACTCATCCTTGGTTCATGAAGTGCACATTTAAAAAAAATTGATTTATTGTGTGATGCTGAGAACACAGATGTAACTGTCCAACAGAGTAGACACCAAGTATCTTCGAGATAAATTATGACTTTCTGTGTGCTATTTAATATTTGTGTTAGAGTAAACTAACTTTCTGCTTACATTCAGTTTTGGGATTATACCAGAAAGCATTCTTAGATTTCATATAGCTTATCTTTAGGGGGAAAAATGCTGTCCCCCTTTAAAAAAATGCAAACTAATCTACCAAAAAAACCTAAAAAAACCGCAAATAGAATATATTTTATTATAACCCTAACCTTATTCTGTCCAATTCCACTAATGCAAAATCAGGGTTGTGATTCTGATTCTGTTTGGTTGTGTGCGATATAAATGTAAGGTGGTGTTACTGGAACAAAATACGTGATTTTAATCACAGGGAAGTTGACAGTAACATTTTCTGGAGTAATTTCCAGTGCTACTTTCCCTGGGATTTATAACATCCTGTATTAACTCAGTGCCCAGTTACCAGGTGTAAGGGATCCTGCAGCATTTTCCCATTAAATTGTGCATGCTGTGACATACAGCACAGTCTGGGAACTCTAAATTATGTGAAAGGAGATTTTGAAACACTTGGAGCTCATTTTATTATAGTGTAGTGAGAGGGGCCAGAAATGAACCCATTTTGTTCCATTATTTTATGTAATTGATGTGTTTTATTTCAACAAATAAACCATGTATCCAGTGCTGTGCATTGTACAACAATTAGCATAGACATGTTTGGACAAAATAATAATAATACACAGTCTAGGGCTCATAAAAATCACTAAAAATGCGCAAATGAAAATAATTCTGTTCTCATAAATATACCTGCATTGTGACTTCACCACCAATTGGATAATTTCTTCTTGTATCTCATTTCCTCTTGCTGCAGAAGCTAGGGAAATAACTATAGTTATTACGATAAAAAGAACATTGAATATAGAAACCAGGTTTC
>NW_017729033.1:97236234-97251564 GCF_001723915.1 Gavialis gangeticus | reverse complement strand
TAATTAATAATCCCATACAATTATTTCCTCTGTTCTGCTAATGTAGTGGTGGAAATCACTTTTCCCATGGAAAGAAGCCCTTTGCAATGTAGCCAGAAGGTTAACAAATTCTATACACAGCTCCCATCCACTTTTCCCTACATAGCTGGTTAGCCCTGCATTTACGTGCAAAACAGCCTTCCATAGATGTGCGTTTTAAAAGCTTAGCAAAAAATTTTGCTCAGACATGTATGCAGACAGTGCAGTTTTCAAAGACTTTTATCTCAGTCAAATCAAAACCAATTTTCAATAAAATACTCAAAGGCATTTTTCCGCAGTGAGGGTTATTTCTATGTCAAATTTCAACTTTCTATCCTCAGCTATTTCTGCTGTTCGAGCTATTAAAAAAAGTTGCAAGATTTTTCTTTATTATTATTATGGAGAAAATGTATTACCTCTCTTTCAATAACAGTTGAATATTTTCATTTAAACTTTGTGGGAATGAAGGTCCCTCCTTTGAAATGAGGCTTATTCCTGTATGCCCACATGGACGTCCTTGTAGAATCAGAGCCAAACTCTGAAAAAATTGATCTTGAAAACTAAAAGCTTAAGAATGATGAGCAACTTAAATGCTAAGAGTTTAGAATGTAATCTGTCCTGGAACCTTAACTCTCTATGCTAGAAAAGCAAAATTGCAGCTGGTATAGCCTGTATTTGAGATTTCATTAATTTGTAATTATAGCTGTACTGTTTTCCAGTGGTTGTTAAAGATGATTTTGCCATAATGTTACATTTTAAAAACCAGGAGAGGGATTTAAAAAAAGCATATTCCCTCAGTGAAATTGCAATTTTAAAATAGTCTACTTTCAAGGCATTATTTAGTCAAATTTTCAGGACACAATCCTCTTTCCACCTAAACTCAACCTTGCTCAATTCTCATTAGCGTGTATTAGTGCTTGGTAGATGAGCACACCCAGGCTGTTAAAGTGGAGTGACCATGGTGAACATACATAAAAAGTAGCTTGTCACAGATGAACCTATTGTGCAGAGACAAATTCTTTTTTCCACCTCCTTGGAGGTGTGTGGAAGCATGGAAAATATCTCTTGTAAAGTTGATATTGTTTTCCATTGAGATCAGAATTAGGTTATCTTGGCTTCTTCCCTTCATTTCTACATTTTAATAGCAAACCTATGTGATACCTAGGTGCCATTAAAAGAAATTAAATAAGCACATTGTGTGGAGTACTATGTCTCTTTCTAACCTTTTTGCTCAAGAATTTCCCAACTTCCTTCAGTATCCTTCCAGTTATTGACCGTGCCCAAAAGAGGCTGATAATGTAGAATCCTACACCTGACCAGTCAGCAATTAGTAGGGCTGCAATTAGATTCAGTTTTTATCTAAAGAAAGTATGAGTAAGAAAAGTAGCACAGGTGTAAATCCCCTAAATCAAGGTTATTTATTAACACTACCTCAGTGATAGTTTGCAATTAACTAACATAGTTAACACTAGGTTTGCAGCAAACTTACTATGTTTAACTAAGCACTAGGCACTATCTTATGATATAATCAGTATTTTTATTTTTTATTAAAATGTATGCTAAAATATGCAATTGCCATACATTCGGTCTGTGTGCAACCTCTATTATGATGAGATCCCAGCCTACTTGGGTAACACAATATAATATGAACAACAATAATGTTGACTTGCATTTGAAATCCGTCCTTAACCTGCTTTACTAATTGTGCATTAATGCAGGAAACGAATTCCTTTTGTCCTTTTTATCTTATTTTGAGGGAGAATTTCCCTGTGCATTTGTTATTCCAGCCTACTGTATTCTGACTTCTGTAATTAGTACTCTTGATGCTGATTCCCAGAGTGAGAAACGACAGCACAAGTAATGAAACTAAGCAATCCTTGGCAGTGTTGATGAAAGCAGGGTAGGACTGGGCTAACAGTTCTCCCATTCATTCTATAACTCTTTTTTCTGTAAATCTGTTTGTAAGGGAGCTGTAACCTGGATACTTGGCTATATTTAACATCTTTGAAATTGCTAATGGGTATGGCTCTGGCAGATAGTGTTACTTTTATGTAGAATTTTATCCTGAGATTAATTTTCCATCTGGTCAATAACCAACCTGGTATTTTATCACTGATTGTTCTGAATGGTCAATGAAGAAGTAATTGTAATGTGTACTCCATAAAGCTAGTTGAGATATCTTTGTGACTGATTGCATTACAGGTTCAGTTAAAGAATATGCGCCTGCTGTAATTTATTAAATGTAGTTAAAGAGATAATCACAAATTGGTGTTATATTTAATAGCACAGTCCATTCCAGATAACATACAGATCGTTTACACTTTTGTAATAGATATGTTGAATTCCAGTCAATGTTTTAAGCATTTTGTTCCTCATTCTTGACTGAGACAAATTCCTTTTCACCTGGATGCTCATCTAGCAAAAATTACAGTAGTGATGTGTCCTGCTGAGAAGATGCAGATCTAGGTTTCCCTGGCTATCACTCATGAGTTGGAAACTCAAGCATTTCTTACTTCTTTTATTTCCCCTTCTTCCTGAAGTTCTGTATCAATTGAACAGTGTAAAATCACTGTAGCATGTGTTTCTTCCCCCTGGAGAAGTGTTTTAATTATTTCTGTTAAAATTACTTACATCTCAGTATGAATCACCCAGCCTCACCTCCCTTGGTCTCCACCTACTCTACTCTTGTTTCTTTTAAGACACACTATGTTCTCTTATTTAGTGTTTTAATTTATTCCTCCTACTCCTGGCCTTGTGACTTTTGTGACATTTTCAAGGGCAATCCTTATGCTGATTGTAACCTTTCATTAACTGTATAGCCTTCCTCTGCCTGAGATCTTTGATGCTACTCCTTAAATCTGACTGCTTTTGGGTGGACTTCTAACCTCTGAAGTATAATCTTATATGTGGTTCTTACCTGAAATGTTGACTTTATTGTTGCAGGGAGACCTGATTTAATAAGAGCTCTTTGAGGAGTTGTATTAATCTGATCTCTCTAGCCTTCATCATCATGGTATCTGGCCCTGTCACAAGCAATGGTCTCGATCCTCAGAACACCTCTATGAAGTTGCTTGTGGACGTGTGATCTGTTCTCCTTAAGTGTTCTTTTCCAAGTAACAGACATGCACCCGAATTTCTGCCATAGCAGAACCTCATTATTCATCCCATTTGCCACTGGGTCACTGGACTACAGACCTTTGACTGCTCCAACCCAATCTGCTTCAACTGTCCTTAAGTTCAGCTATAGAATCCTTTCTGAGAGCTCCTGGTCAGTGTGATATATGGGGATTCAGAACAATTTAATTAAAACATCTTTAGTATGATTTATCTGTAGAAATGCAATAGGTAAAGAGAGAGGATGAAAACAATACACACTTCCATTCATCTCCATTTTTTTTTTAATTTTATCTTTCTATGAAATTTTACTGGGCATAGATTTTCTATGCAATTTTACCGGGCATTTAGTGTTGCCAGAAAATCAAAGGAAGTGATTCTTCCCCTTATTTGGCATGGGTGAGGCCATATCTGGAGTACTGTGTCCAGTTTTGGGCCCCCCCACTAGAAAAAGAGTATGACCAAATTAGAGAGTCCAGTGGAGGACAGCTAAAATAGTTTGGGTGGGTGGGACCCACAACCTATGAGGAGAGGCTTAGAGAAATGGGCTTATTTAGTCTGGAGAAAAGAAGACTGAGAGATGATTTAATAGAAGCTTTCAACTACCTGAAGGGGGGGTTCCAAAGAGGATGGAGCTGGATTGTGGGGGGGTGGCAAAATGGTGGATCTGGCCAGCAGATGGACTTCACTTCTGAGGATCCCCTGCCTGCACAGCTCCCAGCCGTCTTCATGGAGACCCAAGGAGTATGGGGCTGTGACAGCTCAGGGCCATAGAACTGAGTCTCTGCCCCAGCCCTGTGCTGTTACAGCCCTACTTGTCACAGCCCCACGCTCCCAGGGTCTCCATGGAGACCTGCCAGAGCCAAATGGGCATGGTGCACAGCTGGGCAGGGACCTGCTCTGGGGCTGGGAGCTTGGGGTGGTAACAGCAGGAGGCCTGGGATGGGGCAGAACCACAATCTGTTCCCTGCATGCCCCTACCTGTGGAACCTTCACCCATTACAGGGACAGGCAGGCAACAGATCAGTGCTCTACCCCAGCCCTGGACTATCAGTGTTCCAAGATCCTGGGGTCTCCCCAGCCCCACCCTCCAGTCTCACTTCTGGCCGCAGCCCTATGCTAGCTGCTTGGCTGCATGCCCATCCTGTGCGGGTCCCACTCCTGGCAGTGGGTGTGGGGTTGACAGGCCAGGGTGCCCAGACAGCGGGGCTGGGTCCAGCAGTGGAAGCCAGAAAGAACTGCCACTGCAAGGGGTGCCGAGGCATTGAGTCTGCCATGGGCTCAATAGTGTCTGCAGGCCAGATATTGCCCATCCCTGAGCTAGACTGTTCTACGGTGGTGCCAGATGAAAAGACAAGAAGCACTGGTCTCAAGTTTAGGTTAGGTATTAGGGGGGGAAAAAACTTATCACAACCAGGGTAGTAAAGCACTGGAACAGTTTACCCAGAGAACCTGTGGAATCTCTGTCCTTGGAGGCTTTTAAGATCCAGGTAGTCAAAGCTTTGGCTGGGATGATCTAGTTGGTCCTGCTTTGAGCAGGGGGTTGGACTAGATGGCATCCTGAAGTCCCTTCCAACCCTAATGTTCTATGATTTTTTAGATCCCAGCTCTGGGATCAGCTCATATATCTCCAGATTTCTTCCCCATTAATTTTAACTTCTTGTTCCCATTGTGAATACATTGTACAGAGGGCTGAAGTGTGAATTAATTTGGATGAACGTCATATGCTCAAGATGAGCAGTCAGTGTGAACAGCCCTGTGGTACTGGGTAGCTTTATTCCTGTACAACAACCATACTTAAACAGGGAAGATACAGTGGATGTAGAGTTTGTATACAAAATCTAAACATACTAATAATTTAATGATTTTATAAATAATATGTATAATTTCATCAGTGAGGTAGTTTCTGGACATTTACTTTCTTTGTTAGACTTTCCTTTATGGCTGTAATGGTTTAGCTTAGAAAGGGGCTTTCGAAGGGGACAAAGAGAAAAGCAACACAATATATTTCCCCTCTGTGGCATTTCCCCTCTATGCGGCATTGTTTAGACCGCAGTTGGAGTACTGCATCCAGTTTTGGGTGCCGTACTTTAAGAAGAATGTTGAAAGACTCGAGAGGGTCCAGAGGAGGGCCACTCATATGGTCAGTGGCTTACAGGACAAGCCCTATGAGGAGAGACAGAGGGACCTGGACCTCTTCAGCCTCTGCAAGAGAAGGCTGAGAGATGATCTTGTAGCTTCCTACAAATTCATTATGAATTCAGCAAGGGATTGGAGATGCTCTGTTCACCAGGTCGCCTCTTGGGATAACAGAGAGCAGATACCAGGAAAAGCTTCTTCACGGTCAGGGTGGCCAAAATTTGGAATGGGTTTCCAAGGGAGGTGGTGCTCTCCCCTACCTTGGGGTCTTTAAGAGAAGTCTCAATAGGCATCTGGCTGGGCTCATCTGACCCCAGCACTCTTTCCTGCCTAGGCAAGGGGTCAGACTCGATGATCTGTTGAGGTCCCTTCCGACCTTAGCATCTATGAACCTATGAATCTATATAGAGAGAACCTACCTCCCAGTCACAGGAATAGCAGGCATTCAATCTAGCACTGAGCAGGCTAACAGTGACTTCTTGTAGCTATCCAAATAGCCTGGGAAGCATGAAATAGAATATGCTCATTATCAAAATCAGGTTGGTGAGATTGTTTCTATATTGTAAGATTTCTCAATTCCTCTTCAGGTTTCCTGTGAATGGATTCAATGGGCTTCTATGGCAGTAAGGAAAGAAAACCATATATTGAACCTGTCCAGAAAACTGTTCATTATTCCAATAGTCATTCCTATGTGGTAAATCGTGCTTCTCCTTCTCTTAAATGTTTGATTGTGTCACTTAATAGATGTCTGGAGAAAAAATTCTCAGTGGTATGAGAAGTATAGTTTGATATATATCAAAGAGCCAAATCTTCATTAACATTGATTAAAGTGGATCAGTGTTGACACATGCCCTTCCAGAATCTGAAAGATTAGTGCATTTAAACACCTGAAAATCAGGAAGACAAAACATGTCACTCATATAATGCAACTTTAATTCTGTATCCCAGTGGAAGTGGCTCTGGAAATGGTTCAGGCAGAGTACTGCAATGGTTAATGAATTACCAAGAGTAGTAGGGTATTCTGCATCTCTAATTGTCTTCACATCAAGACTAGAAATTGTTTTATTCAAGTTTTTGGACTCTGTTACAGGATAACATTCTCTGTCTGTGTTATATGGGAGGTTTGTCTAGATCAGGGGTGGGCAAAATGTGGCTCATAGGCTGGATGTGGCCCGGCAGGCCATTCTGTCTGGCCCATGGGGCCCCTAAAAAAAAATTAGAAAATTAATATTTATCTGCGCCTGGCTGCCTGTCATGTGGCCCTCAATGGTTTGCCAAAACTCAGTAAGTGGCCCTCTGCCTGAAATAATTGCCCACCCCTGGTCTAGATGGTTTAAAGATATTCAATTCTATCCTATTCTATTCTACTCTGCTTTAAATTCTTTAAATCCACAATCAATAGATGAGGAAAAACTAAGAAAACAGTCCATTTTTTGTGTTTCATTTTAAAAGTTTGAATTTGTAGGGTTGTGGAATATCTCTCATTGAAGAGTTTTAAGAAGAGGTTAGACAAACAGCTGGTGGGCCCAAACTAGCTGTACTTGATTGTGCCTTGAGAAAGAGGGTAGATTAGGTGATCCATTGATGTCCCTTCCATCCCTATTTTCTATGATTATTTGTGTTAAGCAGGGGTAGATCCAGGGGGTGCAGGGGGTGCATTTGCACCCTGCCCCTGCTATACTTCTGTGGGCTCTGTGGCTCATGCACAGTCAGCTCTTTGACTTCACTACTTATTAGAGTGGGTCCAGAACCAAGAGGGTGAATGCTACCACCATTTGCCAACAATCTCTGCCTGTGGCCGTATTCAGTGGCAGGAGAAAGATCGGGGGATCAGTAATGGTGCTCACCTCCTGGGTTCCATACTTATAAGCTGGTGAGCTCTGAGAAGTCCCTGTACATTGCCACACTGCCAAAGGAGAGTCTGGCTACCCTTCTGGTTCTACACATGGTGTTAATTACAGCTGCAGTGAGGGATTAGTTCGACTAGTTTGGCATGCCTGAGTAAGTAACCAAGTTCTTCCAGTTGGAATACTGAACATCTGGTTTCAGGTCTTATTTGAAAAAAAGATATATTTTACTTAAAATAAATGTATCTTAGTTCAGCAGGTTGCCTCAGCAGGAGGTGTAAAAAGATATCTTATAAAGTGATTGTCTACAGTCTGGCAGGGTACATGTCAGTGGTTTCTGGGGCTCAGCAAAGGACGAATGAAGCAGCATCTCAGAAGGAATCTTTGAAGTGCTGGTGAAGGAACAGTGACTCTTAGAAAATTCAGGGTTTTTTGTCTGGAGTAGGCTCAGTATTTGAGGAAAAGCTAGGTGTAAGTACAGTATTGGCAGCTCTTTGGGTTCACCAAATGAACTGATGACTTACTTTCCTTTGATTACAGTCAATCTTATTGTTCAAGAACCATACTTATCTTCACCTAACTGTTTATTATATATTTTTCTTCCCTGTGTTAAATTAAAATTAAGTTCCTTAACAACATTCTAAAGGAAATCAGAGTCCACATGTGAACTTTAGAGCTTTAAAATAATTTCCCTTAAATTGGAGGGGTTTTTTTGGTTTCAGAGGACTCCACTTGATACTGGCTGCCAACTAGACATTGAGCCATTGATTACTACCTGCTGAGCTTGATGCTCCAGCCATTTTTCTGTTCACGTTAAAGTCCATTCATCCAGCCTGTACTTCCTTAGCTTGCCTGCAAGAATGTTGTGGGAGACCATATCAGAAGCCTCGCTAAAATGAAGGTACACCACATCCATCGTTCTCCCCACATCCACAGAGCCAGTCACCTCATCATAGAAGACAATCAGGTTGGTCAGGCATGACTTGCCCCTGGTGAATCTATGCTGAGTGTACCTAATTAACTTTTTCTCCTCCAAGTGCTTAGAAATGGATTCCTTGAGGATCTGCTCCATGATTTTTCCAGGAACTGAGGTGAGGCTGACTGGTCTGTAGTTCCCTGGGTCCTCCTTCTTCCTTTAAATATGGGTACTATGTTTGCCCTTTTCCAGTCATCCAAGACATATCCTGATCATCATGAGTTTTCAAAAATGATGGCCAATGGCTCTGCAGTCACATCACCCAACTCCCTCAGCACCCTCAGGTGCATCCCATCTGGCCCCATGGATTTGTACACGTCCAGCTTTTCTAACTAGTCCCTAACCTTTTTTTTCACCACTGAGGACTACTCACCTCCTCCCCAAACTGTGCTGCCTGGTGCAGTTGTGTGGGAGCTGACCTGGCCTGTGAAGCCTGAGGCAAAAAAGGCTTGAGCACTTCTTGCTCCAAATGTGCATTTTGCTCTTTTAAGTGTGCCAGATTGCACCTGCTTATATGGAATAACATATGGCACCATTTAAATCACAGGGTGTGTGGAGGGTGGTGGTAATGATGTGTAACATTCAGATGACTTCACATTTTCAAGAGAGAGAAAGATTGAGGGGAAGAGGAAAAAAAGAAAGGCATGAAAAGAGTAAGATGATCTGTTTTTACAGAGGACAGGGTCTGTATCCCTTGCTCAAATTATCATGATTTTTTACCACTAACACTGTTCAGCATCCTGATGATGCACAGCAAATTTCAAGGCAATTTTAGTTGTCATGTGGATGTAGAGTATGGACTATAATCCACAGAAAGTGATATTCAAATTAATATATTGGAGGTTGTGTCACACTGGAATAATAATAGGAGTTTTAAAAAACTACAGAAAAAACATTACTCCAATCCAGGAGGGTTCTCCCTTTCTTTTCTTTGGTTCCTTCCTAAAAGAAAATGCAAAACAGAAGAACAAAAGACCAAGTCCACTCATCTGGCAATAGAGGTTCCTTCCCTGAGGCAGAATGTTCAGTCATTGAATATTCTGATAAGTACATAGAACTGCTGAGTACTGCATATATATAATAAAAAATGTTGTAAGATGTATAGCATTACATTCCTCTGAAAACCTGTCATTATGCAGCCAAAGGATACCTATTTTACCTCAAGCTTTCTGAAAGAACCCTAATGTTCTTAGTAAGGATGATTCTGTTTCTTCATTTTAAGCTTTCAAGGAGTCTGTTTGTAATTAGGTGGGCAGATGACAACTGCTTAAAAGTAAGTCTGATTTAGGTGCATGGCCTTCAAGAAAAATACCAGAGAACATTCCATTATCCTGTTAATTGTATTGGTGTGTTTAATGACATAGAATGAAATGATGGCTCTAAGTGACTCACTGGGGATATTTCTGTTGTCTTCAGTAGACCCAGGTCCCTACCAGTAGTGTAGAATCCATGGGTAGTAGAAAATAGTCCAGGGGTATGAAATAACCAAATAGTGGTCGTGTCTATATGGGACGCTTTACTGTGCAGTGGACTAAACTACTTTGCAGTAAAGCATTACCATCTACATGTGCAGTGCTTACTGTGCAGTAAATTAGTCTATTGCACAGCATGTGCAAGTAGTAATCTTATTGCGATGTAAAGCCAAATAGTATTAATTGCACATGTAGATATGCCCAGAAGTCCCCAAATACCTGTGAGGGCACATTTCTCACAAGAAAACCACTCTCTAATCTCTCAGTTCTAATCCTCAAAGGGAATTTACAAAATACCTTTCACAGATGAGCCCATGAACTTCACTTCATTGATCTACTGGATACAAAAAAATCACAGACTAAATATAGGGGCGTAGGTTGTAGCCATGTTGGTCTAAGGACATAGGCAGACAAGGTTCCTTGGGTGAATCTTTTATTAGACCAACTTAAAGAGTTGAGGAACAATTTTTAAGCAAGCTTTTGGGTTCAAAAACCCTTCATCAGGCTAAGGAAGTTTCAGCAGTTGATGTGTGCTCTTCCTGGGTGGAATGAAAAGTAAAGAAGCCAGAGGCTGGGCTGGTATGCATGCAAGACAGGCACTCAGTGAAAATGTAGATTGAGGAGTCAATGGGTGAGAGACAGGCTGGGTGGGGGGAGACAAGGGAGATGAATAGTGGAGAAGTACCTGGGAAGTCACTGACTGCCTGTCTTGTATGTGCATGGCAGGAGGAGTGATTTTTGGAATGGGGAATCAGATCCTAATCATGTGCCTTATGCAGGAGAAGCCCAGGATCATAATCCCAGGCTCCCCCTGCAACAGCAAGTTGAAGGCTAGGTGCCCAAAGCCTGGCATGATCCAGCGCTGTCCTGAGGGTGGAGCTGACAATCAGGATCTCACCACGGATGGTTTAAGGCAATGGTACAGTCCCAGGACTGGGACTAACAACCAGTTGATTGTTGGCACTGGCCCCGAGACTTGCATCTGGGCTTGTTCAAGACTTTGGTGTTTCTTGGTGCTAGGACAAACAAGCCGCTCATTGTCAGCCCTGCCGCTGTGTCTGCCCTGGACATGTCACATGATCCACTTAAGTCATCATGCAAACCAGCCATAAAAATATTCTGTTACCAGTAGAACAATTTTATGGTGGGTTGGACATTTTAAAGAACCTTAAGTCAGGTGCATATGTAAAACCCTTGCCATTTATGCCATGATTAACACATTAAATGTGTTAAATATATTATGTAGAGGGGCCCTTAGTTTAGCATACAAGTAATGAGTGTTCAACCCACCCATAGAAAAATTGGACTTTGAATCTAATTAAAGTTGAGCTCTGTGAGATGGCTAATGAGCCAGGAATAGGAGTATAATCTCATGTTTGAGAATATATTCACATTTTTGGTTCATTAAGCATCCCACAGGGTGCTGCTTCTGCTCAGCTTTCAGGCACTGGAAGCTGAGCAGACAGAGCAGCAGTGGGACAGAGTATCTTGCTTGCTTCTCAGACGTGGAAGTCTAGCGTATAAGAAGCCAGTGGAGAGCAGCTGGTAGCTGCTCCTCCCCTCCCTTTCCAGTTTATGGGTGTGGTGAGAGAAGCTTCCTCTTCTGGCTTCTCCAGACTGGGGTGATCCTCATCTTTGGGGCTATGGACAGACATTGCACATAAATTGATTTAAGTGATCAGAAACTTGTTTAAACCTGTAACAGAACAGATGTTCAGTGCACATAAACTGGTTTGAAAATGGTTGAGATAAACCTGGTTGAATGTAGTATCAGACTTAAACTGGTTTATGCGGTGTCTGTCCCAGATCCCTTCCTGGTTTAAGTTAAATCAGAGTCCTCCAGGATCCCAGATGCTTTGCAACCCTGGGCAGGATTCTGCTCTCTGCTCCAGCCCAGCAGGGCTGGCCCCATCCCTCTGCTTCCTGGCTGCAGCTTTGGCAGAGACTAAAGGTACAGGGCACCTGCCTGGGAGCTACCTGCACCCCCCCTCCTCATCACCACTCCCTGCTTCAGTAAGGATTCCCCCCTTTCCCTGTGGCTTACACAGACACCTCTCAGCATTAGCTAGCATACCACATACTGGCTACAGTCCAGTCTGTGCCATGGGAGACAGGACAAAGGCAAACAGGACAATGCTGGTTTAGGGCTCTTTGGAGCTAAACAACAGGAAACTGGTAATGTCCCTCCTTGGAAAAAGTTGCTGTGTAAGTAAATGCTGTGTAAATCCCTGCAGGCTCCCTTGCTGACCAGTGAGAGAGGGGAGACCCCTCCCTAATCAGAGTATTCTGCCACAGCCTAGCCACACACCCCACCTCACCTCAGCTCTGTGGAAGGGAAGTGGGGAGGGCTGCTCTAGCACCGCCTCCCCCTCCCCCCCGACTTCTAGCCTGAGCCACTGCAGGCATGTGCCTGCATTTTTTCAGTCCAGAGGGGATGTTTGGGCAGTTACAAACTGATTCACCCTAGCCAGGTTAGACTAACCTGCAAAGATTGAATGAAATCATGCTCAGGCTTTTTGAATGTCTGGCCCTAGCCTGTGAGTCTTTCCTCCTGGCTCCACTCTGGAAAAAGTTAAGCCAGGGGAAAGTGTACAAGTGTTCATTCTCCCAGAAAAGACTTCCCTGGAAGTGACTTGTATCTGGTTGGAGTTGGGTTAGTTTTCTTCCAGAACGGCCATTTTTGTTCCAGGAGGAAAACCTGGAATGTTTGTACACTCATGGTTTCTACCATGAAACAGAACTTTTGTATGTTGCTTTAATTTTATGGCTAAGGCAAGAGGATTTTACAAAAATAGATGATTTAATAGATTTTCAGGGATGTATGATTCACATAACCTGAGTATCTTGTCCCATAATGTTTTGATCAGCAACAAGCGGTACACTGCATAGTTTGAAAACCTGTAAAAAAAACAACAAAGAAAATGCAACATAATTAAGAGATCTGATAACAGTGATAGCAGTGGCTTCTTTTAATTAGTTGAGAGAGTCTACAGTTCTCCTTTTCATCTACTCTGATTCTATTACCTGTACGCTCATTATCAGCATTTTGAAAATGAGTGCTAAGAGACTGTATTAAAATACAAAAGCTGTGTAAAGAAGTGATCAAGTTGTAATACAAAAAGTTCTTTTTCAATGAGTGCCAGATTGCCTACTGATCCTATTCCCAAATCCATACACAGCAGTTCAACAACTCTGTGAAACTCCTCATTTATTTGCTCTCATAAAAAGGCTGCTTCCCCTTGTGGTAAAGTCATTACTTCGCTTGACTGCACTCATCTTTGTAGTTAATTCTTAAACACTTTCAGAACTTCAGGGAAAGCTGCTGTCATTTGTAGTACAAATACAGAAAAAATGGATGTACAGAGTAGTTCTGCACCCTGGTCAGTGGCAGTGTGTGGGGTGGTGCTGATGGCTGGGCTGTCGTGCAGCCAGTCATCAGCTGCAGCAGCAGCTATTTTGTGCCTCTCTCATTCACTCCACAAAGGCAGCACCTGGGGCTTCTGCCCCTGGATGATTCAGTGCTTGTGTCTCCCAGGTATTTAGGTTAATAATATATTTCTTCAGGTTGACTTTCAGGGTGCCCTTGAATCTCTTCTTTTGCCCATCTCTCAGGTGGTTACCATTGGTGAGTTGGGAGTATAGGGCCTGTTTTGGGTGCTAGTTGTTAGGTATCCTTAGGACATGTTCTGTCCAATAGAGCTGCTGCCACGTAAACATGGCTTCAATGCTGGTGGTGTTTGCTTGAGCCAGAATGCTGGCATTTGTTCTTCTGTCGTCCAGTTGATATAGACGATTTTTCTAAGATATTGCTGATGGTAATGTTGCAAAGCTTTCAGAGGGTTCCATGCCGGAGTATTTATTAATGACCTACTGCTACGTCTTCTCTGTTATCTACTCAAAAATTGAAAATCAATTCTGTCCAAATGTATCTTTGGTTATGTTTAATTTCTTTGATAATATGAGAGGGGAAAACACCAAGGACTATGTTTAATGTTAACAGTATTGTCACTATGAGAGAGAACATTATTCTGTGCCTATTTGATGGAGCGAAGGGCCAGCACAAAGTTTATGCATCACTACGTTAAGTGTTTTGGTGTGATAAAGCTACCACACAGCAACAGATTCCACGCTGAGAAAAATGGAGCCAGGTTCTAATCTCATACTGCTTATGTTTTGGCATAACACCATCTATCTTAATAGATTTAATCCTTAATTGTGTGGGTGTGAGAGGAGAATCAACACAGCAATGTATGTTATAATTTGTATAAGCATAAAACTATCCCTTAATAGATACTGAAGTACATTTTAAATAATAAATATAACACATTTCTGGCAAGCAGTATCCATTCATACATAATCATAGGGCAAAACAAGCAGTACTGATAATGCATTTCAGTTTCCAGCACAAGCTAATCTGTGAGTATAGGTATTAGTGTTTTGGAAAAGTAGATCTGTATTTCTACATTTCTTTTGGTTATTTTGATGTTATTGATGTCAGTTAATAGCTTTATTAAATCCACTGTCTTTTTTGAGACTGCAAATTAACATTTCTAAACTTTGTAGTCTGTGGATCAGATGCTTTTGCTCCTCTTTCAACCACTTCTAAATGCTCTGTCCCTCTTCCAGTTGTGTTTCAGCTATACCACCTAATACACTGGGGCAGGAAAAAGTTTATTATGTGCAGAAAATACTGTAACTTAATAAGTTCCAATTATAAATTGCTTAGTTAAAAAAAAAACAACAAAAGCCCATGATCACAGTACTAAGACATTCGCCTTGCACTGTAGGTAGATTGGCTTTTGTTGACTATTCTTTTTTTTGTTATTTTTGGTTATACTTTGGTAAGTCCGTAAGGGCACTCTTACACTTGCAGTTTGTCTTCTGTTACAGAAATTGCTATACCTATAATCATTTTTAAAAGTAAAATTTGTTTTTTCTTACATTGTTCATCCTATGAACACTGTCTTTCCTCTCCAATCTGACTTTTTTTCAACTCCTTTCTCCCACCCTAGAATGGGTGATTCCAATATTTGTCATGTGATTTCCTAAGTTATCATCACAGATATATGGTGATGAATGTAAATTTGTTTCCAAAGTGATAACTTTTTAACAGGACAAGAAAAACAGAATTATTGGCCACTTATTTAAATAAAATTATTATTGGATTTAATTATGGCTGTCAAATGATTAAAAAATTTGATTGTGATTAGTTGTGTGATTAAAAAAATTAGTTGCAATTAATTATGATATTAATCGCACAGCTAAAAACTCAAAATTATGTAAAATTCTGCCAGTATTTTGGATAGTTGCAGGGTGGGGGTGTGGTGTGTGTTGGGGGAGGAATTTGTGAAGGTGTAGGGGTCTATGGGTGTGTGTGGGGTTTGGAGCCGAAGGATGGGGGCGGGTTCCCCGCATGCCCCGACAGGATGCAGAGTACTATGGCTTGGGAGTGAGTGGTAGACATGCGCACACAGCCAGACGTCCCCCCCACACACAGACACACATGCAGACAGACACTGGTGGCATGGCATTGTGCGGCTCCTGGGGCAAAGGCAGCAGGGCGCAGAGCCGCAGCCCACAGTAGGCAGCCCACACCTACCCTGTACACAAATTTAGGGGGCACATGCTCCCTATGCCTCCCCTGGAGGTATGCACAGTGGCAGGGAGCTGCACCCCCTCCCCCCGCACTCTTGGACAAGCCTCTTTTGGCCTTGTCCCATGACCCACCGTGGCCCCTGGGGCCCCATTCACCCTGGCACCTGCC
>NW_017729033.1:97220547-97236209 GCF_001723915.1 Gavialis gangeticus | reverse complement strand
CCACCCCCTCCACAGACTTACCAGTGTGGCGCTGCTCTACATGCAGCGTGCAGGCTGCAGCTGCTCATGTGTGTTTGTGCCTGTGTGTGCCCCTCCTCTCCATCCTACCCCCTAAGCTGCAGCAGCCTGGAGCTCATGCTCAGGCTGCCCTGTGGTCCTCTGTGCTGCCACTGCTGCCCCTTTGGGTGGCGTTGAGGTGGCAGAGTAGAGCCTGGGCATAGGCTCCAAAATCATGTGCACGATTAACACAGTAAAAAAATAATGCAAACACTGATTAACATGTTAATCACACATTAACTGCAGTTAATTGACAGCCCTAGATTTAATCTGTTTTATAAGGGAATCTTTACCTGTTAGACAGAGAGAGGTCATTGCAGTAAATGAAATTAATTGGGAAAAATTAATGACTAGTATAAAGCCATCATTTTAGTTGCATAGATCAATACTATACTCGTTAATACTGCTCACATACCATCTAGATTAATTTAGTCGGTAAATTCTAGGGAGGAAATTGATCAACATACTTATTGATTCATGGTGCTTATGACTATAGTACTTGAGTATCTTGGAAACATCAATTCTTGCAACTTAGTTTTCTCATTTTACATATAAGAACCTGCTATCAATAAGTTAAGAGTAACAGTTGGTAATGTTATATAACACTTGGTTTTAAAGCTCTGACCCAAACCCATGTTTTCATAACTCCAAATTCTTTTTATTATTTCCTCTTACTTCTTAACCACAAAGACTACCCTATTTTCATGAAATCTGCAAAACGTGAAGGAGATATTGCCTTTTGAATAGATAATTCCCATTCCCAGTTGAACAGGCAGCGTCATCATGTCTGATATTTCATAACTTCCCTGTTGTAATTACAGTTATTGCTTAAATAGAAAAGTAACAAAAAAGGCGCATTGAATTGTTATCTTTTAAAGCAGTATAGCAGCTGGGGGAAAAAGATACAAACAGCACCATGCAACTGGCCAACTCCCTGCAGAAATGCTATGAAACCCACTAGCATTTTAAGGATTTCAGTTGAAAAACAACTACAGTAAAGCATCCTTCATTTGTTTCATATTAGTTTATGGGGAAAATGCCACAATACATACTTCCTAACATTTTTCTTTCTGTAGACTATTTTCTGTTCCATGTGGATGTGAACTACCCATCATTTTTTCAGGTTTCTCCATCCATACTGGAAAATTCTTGAAAAGGACTTTTGTGGACAGTAGTTCAGGAATAGCTGTTTAATATAATATTAAATATCATGATGTCAAAGTAGAGATTGCATTTGCATCTTGATATTGCTACTAAATTTCGGTCATCCTTCTGCCATAACTGGATGGAGCATAACTGTCTAATTCCTTCCCAGTCACACTCTTATACCCTTTCAGCTTGTCTAAATTATAAACTGTAATTCCTTCTTGACAGGGTTATGTGTATCTGTCTGTTCTAAGTGGCACTGAGTACTCCTCTCTGAATAGTGCAACCAAATAATAATTATGGTTTCTATGCTGCACTACATCTACATAATGTTATTTCCGTAAGTATGTTAGAAAAGGTGAAAGCAATTGTGTGAATCTCTAAACAAACTCGTCAGGCTTAAAAAGAGACTGCTGTAAATTAAATTATAGTTATTGTTCAAGATGTGATGTTAAGGAGAGGCTTTAGAACATTCTTTTTAGCTATTCAATTGCAACAGTTGTATCCCTTCAATTACTAGTGACTGGATGGAAAAAAATAGTGTTAAGCAGGATGTGGTAGACAGGGGTTATGACAGACAGCAGAGGTGAAGAGCCTCTGTACACTATTTACAGCAAGACTTTGCCAGTCAAAGCGGTAAGTTGGATGCAAACAAGTATGCACTGAAAAGTCAGCAGAAAATGTCCTGACTCTGGAAACCAACTGGAAGGTCAGCAGCTAGTAAACTGCTTAATGGAGATTTGGTTGGATAATTTTGCATGTCTGTTATTAACCCAGAATTTTCAGGATGGACATTTCATGTAGTCTGAGCCAAGAGAGCAAGTTGGTGGTTGGTATAGTCAAGATGTTTTCCAGGAAGTAATCAGTGACAAAAGTTGTCTATTCCAGAATGAATCTGACACAATGTGTCAATTCCTTCGTATGTAATGATGGAAGGACATTTTTCGTGAAGTATTCTAAGACTCATTTGCACAAATTTAGTGTATTTTAGTCTGATAACTAAAGTATTCACTTGGGTAGGTCGCCATCTTTATGTTAACTATGTGTGGTTTTAAATAGAAATAAATTGTAAGTAATATTACAGGTTATACCTGAATTTAATTATCCTGAAGAGGATGTAGTATAGAAGAGACATTTGTTGAGCTGCCAAGTCAACTGAAATGAAAGTATGGCTAAACACAAAATGACTTGTATAGGCAAACACAATATGTATTTTGGGGGAGTTCAGCTGTACCCATTGTGACACCAGGGTATCAACTATGTGCTTTCTTTTTTTTATCTGTAGCTTAGTCAAAGCATTCATAAGACAGTGAGTTGATTTCAAATTTAGTTAACTTCATCTAGTAGTCTTTCAGTCCTGGAAATGTTTTTCTATGTTTCAGAAAATGTTAAGCATTTTTCAAAATAACTTCACAAGTAACTTAGTTTTTCAGTTGATAACAAGAGTTAAAGGGGAGAAGAAACACAAAAACATGAGGTTTACCCAGTGTTGAATAATGAAAAATTACACTAAGTTTAACAATTTTTTGTTTTAACTTACAATCTCTTGGCAGCATAGCTAAAAATCTGTTCCTGCTTTGCACTCTTATTAGTTAGCCATTGTGAGGTTAAATCAACAAACATCTTCTCCTACTGCACAGCATGAATTCAATTTATTAGGCTGCTCTCTCCATCTGTTATTTCTAGGAGTTGTCTTAAACAACAAGCAGGCTCTAGTCACTACACCATCTTGACTTAAGTTTGCAGCTGTGATGTCAAACCTGCAGAGAGGGGTACTATTGTTAAAACAGTATATTGTGTGGCCCAGAAACAGTACATTCTGTTCTCATTAAATATTTGCACAACAAAAGGTTTCAGGCATATTTTTTTTTTCTGACACAAGGAAGGTACTTTTTAACATGGACCTTATATGCCTGGGCTGGTGTATGAGCCAGGCCACCCACCACTAATATAAAGAGAATGAAGGCTCATTCTCTAGTCTAGTTCATCGTATCTATTGAAACTATTACACACAAACTAAATACTGTCCCAACAACTGTACTACACATGATCTCCCCAAATGATTAGCATGTTTTGAGACTTACTATATCATGTCAGGCTAGTCAGATCATAATTACTTCCCAGTTCTCAAGAACTAGCTTTACTAAATGATTTAATCTATAATACTTCATAGAATGATCTGAATGAACCAGTTTCCAAAAGGCCTATAACTAAGAATTATAATCATCAAGCCAAGAACATCAACATTATGAACAAATTCTGTTCACATCTGGAGAACTAGAGGGTATCAGTTCTGACAAAGGAAAGCTACAGCATTGATACCTTTCTCTACTACTGACAAAGGGAAGCTACAGTAGCAAAGAAGACCCCAAATCTCTTAGAACCAGTGTGTCAAACTCCAATGAGGTTGTGGGCCAGATTGGGACTGTGGGGCTTCAGAAAGGCTGGATCTGGACCAGGGGGCTTCTTGCAGGTCATACCAGCACAACAGTTCTAGAAGCCACAACCCAGAAGCACCATGGGCTGGATCTGGAGTTAGTCTAGTCACAAAGGGTGTTTATACATGTGCTCCAGGAGTGGGTAGGAGGGGGTGCTTTAATTAGAGCGGCTCCAAGAGCTGCTCTAATTAAAGTGCTTGAAGCATCTCGTGTATCAGCATCCCCATGCTGAAAAATGGTGGTGGAGGCACTTTAAAGCTTGTCAAATGAGCTTTAGTTACAGTGCCCCAACACCATTTTTCAGCACAGGGATGCTAATACACCAGATGGTTGAGTCTGGTGGAGTGTGGTAATGACCTTGCTCCAGGAAATTTGATTAATGAAGCCTTGCTGCATATGTTTAGGCACCCAAAGAAGCCCTGTGGGCCGGCTTCATCCTATAGTTATATGTTTGATACCCCTGCTTTAGAATGTTGGAGGAGTCCTTAAAAGATTTTTCCTACATAAAGATGAGCTCCCAAATGCTTATTTCATAGGAAATGTAACTTGCAATTCATAATGCTGTGCAATTCAAAAGATACAGTGATAGGAGCCTTCCTGGTCTACTCTCTTTTTGGAAGCATAAGTTTCTTGATATTGCTTGGGCAAGGGGGCAAATGGACCTACTCAGGCAGGGACACCAAGAAGACTTATGGTACATCTACACCACCTTTACAACTCCCCTGAAACTGCTAATAAGAAACAAAGCCTGTTCCTTCCCTACCCACCCTCTACAAAAACAGTGTGTGGTTACAGCAAGAACAGTGATGAACATACCCATTACTACTCTGAGGCGCACACCCAAGTCTGGGCACATGGTAAAATGCAACTTTGTGGTATTTTTTCAGTGTAGAGAATGGACATGAATGAGTGAGGTTTGTTGTTCAGCTGTAGTTTATTCTTGCCTTTACTTTCCCAAAAGCTTAGAGGAGGTAGGACAAGCCCCATTTTGTAATTTAATTTTGGAAATAAGCAAGAATTATTGTTTTCAGTAAAAATTATTTTAGGCTGTAACTACTTGTTTCTTAGATCAACGGAAGGGCATTTTGTGGACCAAAGCTTGTTCATCATGTCTCCCAATTATACAGCTGACTCAATAAAATATATTACTGAACAAATCCTGCTTCTTGCATATTTCCTGGATCATCATGGCTAATACAACACTACAACATTACTACATTAAATAAGCAAAAGTTGTTTCTGAGTTGCAGGGCCAGATGATTGGTGAGTCAAAAGTAAATCTGTCATCTCCTTCCCTTGCTTTGGTGGTAGAGAGGGAATAGGTACCAGGGTAGGAAGCAGATGGTACAGCTTCTTTTGTGGCTGGCAAAGGTATTATTAAATCTCAGTTTATCACCTTGTGTTATTTTGGTAAGTTACTCTGGGGAAACGGCAGTCTTGTGTTTGAGGCACTGGGCAGGGAAACGGGATACATGGAATTGTTGTTCTGCATATGCCATAGTTTTCCTATGTAATGTAAAGCAGTTTAATTTTTCTGTTCGTCAGTCTTCCCATCTGCAGTATTAGCAGTGTGCCTAATGGAGGCAAAATGTGTTAGTACATATTCAGTACTTGTAGAACTCCTCCAAGGACAGATACTGTACATATGTGCAGGCCCTTATAAACACTTGTGAATGTTCTAGATGCTAAAAGGTGGAAGGACTATGCAGTAAGTATAGTACTCCATGATGCATAATAAAAGCAAAGGGAATAGTAAAATATCCATCCCAGTAAGTATTTTGGTATCAGTTTAACTGTTATGAAAGTTAAGATTTAATTTATATATGTATTCCATCATATTTGTGTAAAATTTGGTCTTGTTTACGTGAAAGAAACTGGAGATATCTTGTCTTTTACAGCTATGTCTTAATTGCCCTGTCCATGTCATGAAGATGACAGAATTTCAGGAGGATTGGCACCTTATATTATGAAAAAAAAATGCTGGAACCAACTTGTTTAGTTCTATTTAATTTCATGCACATGATACTGATGTTCTGATGATTTTGATGAAGCCAAGAGGTACTGCCATAAATGACATTTGGTCCTAAATGAGTAATAAGATTTGGAATAAGGCTGATGTTCTAAGAACAGGAAATGGGCTAGAATAGATTGTCATTTGGGTACTGGTCACTAGTCCTCTGCGAATAGGGAAGTATTCAATTCGGATTCGGCTGATTTGAAGGATAGCGATTCAGCCATAGACTATAATGGGGAATCACTGAAATACCTATAACTGTCATTTTTTGGCTGATTTTGTTTTAAAAAGTGTTGGGGGAAAAAACCCAACAAGAACAAATATAAATTGATTCTATTTAGTAAGCTTTATCCACTCCTTTCCAAGAACAGAAAATAGCAGGAGACTGGCTAGATAGGAAGCCATGCCAGTCCAGCATCTTTCAGGTGCTGTTCCTCAGGCAGAAACAACTCACAAAAGGCACAGAAAACTTGTAGACAGAGACTTGTGTACTGTTTCTATGTCCTGCCTCCAGAGCGCTGTGATTGGAAGGGAACTCAGGAAAAGATCACAGTCACTGGCCAGTTACAGATGTCAGTCTTTCCCCTGCTGCTCCCCATCCCTTTTCTCAGTTTCTGTTCCCCTGAAAGAATGCCTTCCAAATCTCTGAACCTTTTCCGATTAGATTCAGAGGTTTTTTCCTTCTCCTGATTCAATTTGGATTCGGTGATTTGGCCTCCAAATTGGGTTGAATCTTCTCCAAATCAAATCCAGGACTGAAGCTTCACACACCCCTACTGGTCACAAGTTGTTTTGCAGTGTATCCCACAAGTATTTATCATCTACCCTGACTAGATTTGTCATAGGTATTCTTTAACTATTTTATTTTTTTTATATCCCTTGTCTTGTAAGGAGGATTTTCTGGCTAAAAAATTATAAGAGTTTGATTTATCTAATCTTATAACCCATTGTGATTTGAAGAAAAAAAAAATCTTTCTTTGTATATTAATACACAATCAGACTTGTCTTTAAATAATAATGAAAGTTTGACTAACCAATTGGTGTTTTCATCCTCTTATGTTCATGCTACTTGAAAGAAGAGTGGCCAGGAAGAGTTGGCATGGGGGAAGTTCTTTAACAGGAAGGACAACTACTTATTGTCATAGTTGTCTCACCTAATATTTTTTTTGTTCTCCTACTTAAGAAATTTTAACTGGTCTAACATTTAACTTTGTGTCTAAGGATATCACAAAACTGCCTTAAATCCTAATGTGAAGGTTTAAGTGCAGCTTGAATGATGGATAGGAATTGGGTTGGTAATTTGCCTGGAGGTGATGTGCCAGTGTGATACAACTAGTTTAAAAACAAACAAAACCCCCCTCTCATCGCTATATATTTAGATAACTAACATGCAAAGATATCTACATTAATTTCCCACTTCTGCAACAAAAATATAATCTCATGCCCCAAATGTACCCTTGCAATGGATTTTTGAAGCTATCATAACAAAGCAATTTGATGTTCCACAAGGTTTTATTTCATGAGATAAAATGAAGTTGTAAGAAAAGAAGTAGCAATGATCAAGCTTAAAAGAAAAAATGGAAAGTTCTAAATATGCCATAAATGTAGAGATGTAGTAAAAAACTCTCATATGTGACATGTGATCATAAATAATAAGTAGGGAATGAATAACAGAACAGCCGAACAGCAAGATCTAAGCAATCAAGTTCAAAATGACTAGCCTCCCTGAAATCATGTTTCCAAATCTCTGCAGATCAACTAAGTTCCTTATCTTCCCTGTGGGAAAACAAACTGAATGCCATTCAGCTGCCATTTTCTTTTATTTTGGTGCATATATTAAGCGACAAGGTTTTTGCCTGCAGTAGGTCAACACATAATACATCACTTTTCATACTGACACTAACTAGCAAATCTTTTTAACCAGATTTCAAAACATTGACTCTTGAAGGGAAGCTTTTGTGTTTCTCTGACAAATCTGAATCATATGATTCAGTTTATGCCTGCCGTAGTGTAGGTCCTGAGATCATAGGGAAGTAGGCCTGGAAGAGACCCCACAAGGTCATCTAGTCTACCTCCTACTTTCGAAAACGTCCCCTCCACTATTTCTCTAGGTGGCCTGTTCCAATGCTTGACCATCCTCATAGTCAGTTATAAAGAGAAAATTTCTGAGAGATTTAACAAGACATTGACACAGGATATTGTAGAAGCTGATAGTTTATCCAGTATCAAAAAGAGATTAAAGAAATTCTTGGAAGAAGGTGAAGTAGTAGCTACTGAGCATGGGAGTTAAGCGTACATACAGTGTCTGAATTAGAGTTTTCTGCGCCCTAAATCTCAGAGGCTTTAAGTGGGAGGCAACCAATAGAAAAAAAAAAACCCTGGTCATACCATGTTCACTCTTCCTTTCAGCATTCACTTTCTGCTACTGTGTGACATAGGAGACTGGGCAAGATGGGCCTATGGTCTGACCCAATAAATAGAAGTTCTTATGTTCATATTGCATAGAGAGATCCATCAGTGTGGTTTCTACAAAAATCTACCATGGGCAATTGGGTAAGGCCACCAAGTTACCTTCCACTCTGAAAATTGATTTGTCCATCATTTCTCTTAGACACTCACAAAAATAATTTTAAAAATTCCGTGCACACTGCTTGTCAACATGGTAGAACAGAAAGAGCAGGGCTTTACTTCTTTGTACATCACTGACAGAGTTGTGCAGTACCAGCTAGTAAGAATTCCGTGGTTGCACAGACGGCAGTGAACTTAGCCTACAGAACCGGTTGTGATACGCAACAAAGAAGGATCTAGCTTGACTGAGGTCCTGAATCTAGAGCTCAGAGTTTAGGATGAGGTTTCAGGCCTAGCAGCTAGATGTTAAAAAGTGTGTGTGCGCGCGCATGTGTAACTGAACACTGTTGTGATAATATATGGAGTACTACAATCATGGCATTAGCTTCAGAACTAAACAGGAATGCAAATTTTACAATCTGTTACCTGTTACATACTTACAGCATGTAATATTAGACAGCATCTCTCTTTATGTACTTGACAGGCAGAAAACATGTCTTATCTGCCTCAGCCACAGACTACCCCAGGGCAGTGTACAAAAGTTGATTGATATTGATATTTACAATTAGAACAACCATTACTGTTAAGGTTAAAAAGTTAACAGAAGAGTGCACTCTGCTTAAGTGTTTTATTTCTTTGTGTTTGGAGGTTAATACATACTGTAGTGTGCTCTTAAAATATTTCCATTTCTTACTGTAAAACTTCTTGAATTTGATACGCTAGAATGGATAAAAAGTTGCTGAGTATCATTTTTGAGTATGTTCACTTCTCCAGGTAATTGAAATTTGCTGAAATAGAAACAGATTAAAATTCATTGTAGGCATTTGTGTAAGTTCCATATAGACTGAAGATAAAGATTGCTCATCTCATACCATGTGCTGGATCAAAGGCTTGTCTAAGAAAAAAAAAGTGTGTATCATATTCTATATGTAAACTATTAAAACACAAATACATTTTTATTGATTATTTAATAAGCAAAATTAAACTCTAATCAGGTAATAGACTCTAAAATTTCCATTCCATTTAGCATGTATTTTAATCCCACACTTGTACTTTATATATTGTCACAACAGTTTACAATTGCTACAGCATGTAAGAGGTTTTCCTATGCAATATCACTTTTTTACTTATCAAATGAAGGATAGGAATGGTTGGAAGAATCTAGATAGTTGGAAGGATGGTTGAGATAAGCTGGAAGAATTTGTGCTCTTCTTAGCACGTTTGTGCTTTGAATTTACTTTATTTTTCTTGCACACCATACACATCTTTCCCCCCCCAAATCAGCCTCCCCTCCCCCTAATTTTGGATGCGTGTAATAAGCAGGGACGGTTGGTTTTCTGCCTGGGATATCAGCACCTACTTTGATTCCTGCTCCACAGTGCAACCATTGTTGCATTGCTATTCAGGCAGCTGAAGGAGCCAGTTGACTTACTGACAGTCAAAGATGTTAATAATTTTCTCTCATTTTTAATTGTCTTGCTGTTGCATTAATCAAAACTAACTTTTCTTAAGGATATTTTGATAATTGCTAGCTGCTCCTCATTTCTTTCCTCCTATTTCACAGCCTTGGAGACTCTAGCTCTTTTCAAAATCATAGATCCACCCATGGAGACCAGGCTTCAGCAGAAGCTAAGGTTTGAGCTTTAGTTAAGTTAGAAAGGGAGGGTGAGTCAGTTGAAGATCAAACTCTATCTGTGCAGCCATAACTGGAAAAATCATTTTTCTTTCTTCATTCTGCCTTTCAAAATAAGGCATATATTTTATTTTGATGTGTTGCATGTGATAAACTATGGTATTCACCCCTCCTCACACACACACTCATCTTTTTACTTTGCATGGAGGTTGATATTCTATGCACTATATGTTTTGCCTGTTATTGACATTGTGGTAAAATAGTTCACTTACATCATTTGACAGGCTTGTAGCCTCAGCTCTTTGCAAGTGCAGAATTTTGTCAATTTTAGCAAATATACAAAAAATGCTACACCTTAACTGATACCTTGTATTTTCTTTTTATATTTTTAAAGATTAGCTATATAATGACTAAATTAAGATAGGTAGTGTACTCGTAGTTCTTCTTATCCAGGCCCCATGTCAGCAAGTCCTTCTTCTGAATATGCACTGGAAGTTAAGCATGTATTATATATATGGCTTCTTCAAAGGAGCTTACTGAGGTTAAGCAGCTGATGCACATTGAAATTTTACAGGGATTGCAATTTATGCCTTTGGAAGCGTCTCCTGCAGCATTGTTTGTGCTTAATTATGTTTTCTTGATTCGGGGTCCCAATTTACACCATATTTATTGGAACTTAATTCACAGAAACAGAATTCCCCCATTTTTAGAGATGATAATATGCATTCATTTGGGCTTATAAATCTCTCCACTGCCCTGCAGTGGAAGAAGAAGAAAGATTTAACACTACTTCAGGTTTTTAAGCATAGCAATAGTAATGTTTATTCAATTAACTTATGAATAATTTCTACCGTTCCTTCTCTGTACTATATCATGTCTAACTGAGAAGAGAACTCACGATGGCCTGTCAGCGCCACGTGCAGCTGATGGCTTTAGCTAAATCTTCAAGGGGTATTAGTATCCAAAAAGATTAAACAAGAACAAGGGCCTCTCTGCTGCTTTGACTAAGGTGTTTATTCCCAGTGCTGCATTGTATTAGGTAGTTAGGGGAATCATTTTTTACAACCCAAGGATTTCATAAAAAATAGCCAGAACAGGTTGATTAGACATTCTTGCATTATGCATCTGTTAAGCCAAAGCACAAAAATGATTGTTTGCTGAAAGGAAGCATACATAGTCTCTTGGTCACAGAAGAAACATAAATTGAATATCAAGACAATCTTATTTATACTTGTAAGAGGAACCCATTTAACCTTCTTCATAGAAGTACAGGTGCAACTTGACATTTCAAAAAATAAACGTTCCTGTTTAATCAGCTGGAAAATTAAACTGTTAATAAGTCTTCAAGATGCAGTAGCAATGAATTTGAGAATAAGAAGTACATATATGTGCATATATGACAGCATAGTAGTAGAGTACAAAGATGTATCAAATAACCATTAATATCTAAAGAATTAAAACACAGCATTTGACTTAACATTCTAACGCTGAATAAATTGCCTAATTTCATGCTAAACAGTAAGGAAACTTTAATCAACACATCTTTTTTTTTTCGTTTTTCATTTTCATTCAAAATTACACCTAACACTTATTTCTATATGCCTGGTATAATGGTGTCTTACTTCACACTTCTATTATGGCTTTACTGTCTAAGATTGTCTTGGAAAACCATATATTAAAACTTTTGAAAAACCATATATTTAAGATACGGTATATTTACCGGAAAATTGAATTACAAAGAATCGTATACACACTTTTTGAAGTAGTTTAGTTCCTGACAGGATGCTGAGACACCCAGCTTCTATACCTGACCATAAATTTTAATGCTTACAGATGTAATTATTTTTCTCTTTCTATGATTATGTTCTTCTCATCTGTCTGATTGAAGCAAATTGTAGCTGATTGTCCAAACATTATTCCTAAAGACCAAGCATTGGACTCATTTTGCCTTGGTTTTCCACTTGTATTATATATAATTGTATTTCTTCAGCACAGTTTCTAAGGTTAAATCCTACACTCTATGTTAATGAAAGTCCAGAGTTAAAACACCAATTTTCAGTATTGTATCTTCCCTGAGTGCACATCTTTGGTCATTTTTTCCCCTGGGTTCAGTTTCCAGACTTCATGGGTTCTGGCTATCATTTCTTCCTCCTCTTTGATATAGGGCCACCATATTATCTGCCAGACTAACAGCATAGAGGAACACACCCACTTTTACTATAGGTTCTCATCCATAAAAACCTTAAATAATGGGGCTGACTTTTCCTGTAGCCATAAGATCTCCAGCTTCTTCCTTCTGTGATTCTTCTTGTACTTAATGCCCTTCTTCATGGCTTCAGGCTTCTTTATCTTTGGAACAAAGTGACCATAGACCTTTTTCTTGGGATTATACTTCACTTGTAGCCCAACATTGACTCTTGAAACCCCTGGCTGTGTTGTAAACCTCACTATTTGTCCTTCTTTCCTTGAGACACTGTTTCTAGTAGGACTGTTCAGGAGTGCTAAGAGTTTCTCTACTTTTTCCATATAAGGATTCAGGTCCTGTTTCAACATGCCACACTCCATCACTCCAAGAAGACTAAACCACAAGGACTCTGAAATCTTTGTAGTTTAAAATGGCAAAAATAGGGGACATATAGTTTTGGATGCCCATAAGAATTATTTATTTTCCACTGGGTCAGTCAAACTGCTTTACAAACTGTTCCCCCTGGTATCCTCACACTGAACCTTTAACAAATTAGAAAAATGGGTTGAATCTCAACAAGATGTTTATAATTAAAAACCCAGCATGCTCTGTCACTTATGGCACAATGTGCAACCCAAACTGTGTGTTCAGCCCTTGGTGAAGAATTGTTACACACCAGAAGTTTGGAAAGCTGAGAGAGATTCTCTGAGGTTAACAAAACTGACCTATTTTATATTGTGCAGGGAGCAGGAGGAAAATATTTTCCAAAGATGAATTCTTCTTACAAAATATATTCTCTCTGTGTTTCTTTAAGAGTCTATATGTGCAACTCTTTGGTTAGGGAGCAGTTAGATAGACCTTTTAACTATAGGAATACAGCCTGCCTGGATGTAGCAAATAAAGAAGGGCTGTACAGTCAACCCTGAAAAGGGATAAATTAGTCATAGGACTTGCCTCTGCCCACTTCAAAACTGTCTGAGAAGATGATCAGGTATGCTGAAGTAAATGCCACCACCATCTTAAAGGCACACTAGCCTAAACAAATGGGAGCTTGGGGAGGAAACACAATATAATACATTCATCTTTCAGGCAGACAGGGTGGGTGTGTCAGCACTCTCCCATGGTCAGTCATGTCCCTATGATTGCCTGCCTTTAAGGATACAGACAGAAGTGCAGCTCACTGCTGTAACTGAGAACACTTTGTAGGAAGCATAATGAGTTGCAGCCATCTCGTGGAACAAACAGAAGTTCACTGTTGATTCCTGGGGGAAGAGAATCTAGCTGCTGGCAGCCATTTTCCCCTAGCAACAGTTCCTCCTCTCTCCCAACCTGTCTATGATTGAGAATGGGAGGGGAGAAAGGGAAGAGAGGGAACTCATTTTAGGGGTTGCTCAGTTAGTACTGGATGGTGGGGTGGGTGAACTGGAGCCCTCCTCACCTTAGGGGGGCTTCAGTACACCTGCCCCACCTGCCAGCGGGGGCTGAAAAAACCCAAATCAAATTCCTTTCACTCCCTTCCCCCCTCCCATTCTGAAAATAGCTGGAGGCTGGGAGGCAGTGCAGACAGGAGTTACATAAGACACTCTGTTTTCAAAAGTTTTCATCTGATACCTCATTTTTTTAAGCTGTCTGCAGCCATGCACTTGTGATTGGTTATAGCTATTAACTGCTTTCTGTGGCCAGATGGGGCAAAAATTGACACATCTGTCTGCACCCAAAATGTTAAAGAGTGAAGAAGAAAAAATGTTAAAATAAACAAACTACTGTCTACTGTAGCTCTGTTTAAATCATAGCACCATTTGCTTGAAAAGACAATGTAGTTATAATCACTGTCTTTCCTCAATGAGAAAGGGAATGATAGTGACATAAATTATAGACAGAGTGACCGTGTCATTGCACAATAAGCACCATCCGGCATTTAATTCAAGTTATGTATGTCAAACTTAAAGTAAGTTTTATTATTTTCTGTCAAATCCATCTCAATATATACACATCCTTCCAGTAAGTCATATCTACTCATTTTCTATTCTGTTGATACTGAAATAGGTACAATATAAAGTTATAAAACATTTATGAGATCTAACTACTGAGACTCCATGCAATGAAACTCATATGAAATGGTGATCCATTTTTTCTATACTTGGAGAATGAGGGCAATCCAGAGCTATTTTGAGTCTTGGGTTGAATTTAAGAGACATTACCTGTAGAATGTGATTGTACCATGACAAGCTGATTGACTGTCCTACCAGCCCCATATGAGCTGGCTGTTCCACAGATGTTTTGCCTCTCCTCTGAACCCAGAAACTGAAAATGATAGATGTAGCTTAATTATCATGATATTCACTGGGGAACAGAAAGAGAATAAGCAGTGTTACGCAGATTCATTGTTCTGCCAGAATCACAAATTATGGCATTCTGCATTTGACACATCTGAGTCCTATTTCTTACATGCACACTGGCCCCTGGGTTTAATTTTTTTTCTTAGCTCTTGCCTGCTCCTGGGACCAGTTCTCTGCTTTGTGTTCCTGTTCTTGTCTCCTCAAAATCCAGTAGAGCTTTTTCAGTTTCCTGCCCATTACTCAGAGAGAAAATACATGAAACCTGAAAGAGCTCTTGTGACCTGAAACAGAAAGCTTTCTTTTTCCCTGCCATGTTGTCTGTCATTGATTTGAGTTTCTGAATCTGTGTGTGTGGTGGCCTCTATAAGACATCATCAACTGGAGGCTTTTCTTGGCATAGCCCTGGCTTCATTTCTTCATCCTTAGGGCTACTAATGTTTCTCAGATACTCTCCTTCAGCTGCTTTGGAACATTTTCTCACAAAGTTTTTCAAATGCCTTTTCCCAAGGGTATGTCTAAAAAGCAAAAGAATATGAAGATAGTGAAGATGTGGTACAGACTAACAACCCAAGATGCCCAGGGATTCAAGGTGCCCAGGGATCCTGGGCACATACTCTTCCTGTGCTGCAATCATATCTTCATTTTGCTATGTAGATACAAGGCTACGGGGTACAATGAAATTCACAGCATTTTAGCAAGACCTTGTCTCTTCTAGGATGGTTCTGTTGCTAGAACTTCTGCTGGGAGACTCCAGGTGCCACAAGAGATGCCAGAGTGCTTTTACATCATTGTGTCTCCCCTGTAGAAGCTGTGCCAACAGGGATGAAGCACACTCTGGGAATTCACCAGCTATTGAAGGGACTGTGTCAGCTGACAGAAGGTGCAGGTGTATCATCTACATGTGCCTTGTCAGTTGCTGAAGGCATGAATGCCATGTGCGCCCAGATGCTGGGGGGCCTGGTGACTGCCCACAGGTGGTGGTGTCAGTGGTGGGGATATGGCAGAGGTGAACGGAGAGTTCCTGCAAGCAGCTGCAATGGTGTCAGTAGCAGGGGTGGGCTAAGTGGACGCCCCCCCCCCAGTGGCTGTGGCAGTGTCAGCAGCAGGGGTGGCTGGTGAGCACTAACCCACAGATGCTGCTGGAGGTGTTGGTGGTGGGGTAGGGGGAGGGGGTGACCTTTCAGAACAGGAAAGTTAGAAGGAAAACTAGTGGAAGTTGAGCTTGGTAGTTTTACAAGGAGGTCTAAGAGGTCCAACAGGGCACATCAAAGGTGTTTTAGTT
>NW_017729033.1:97199184-97215547 GCF_001723915.1 Gavialis gangeticus | reverse complement strand
CGCCCCCCCCCCCAGTGGCTGTGGCAGTGTCAGCAGCAGGGGTGGCTGGTGAGCACTAACCCACAGATGCTGCTGGAGGTGTTGGTGGTGGGGTAGGGGGAGGGGGTGACCTTTCAGAACAGGAAAGTTAGAAGGAAAACTAGTGGAAGTTGAGCTTGGTAGTTTTACAAGGAGGTCTAAGAGGTCCAACAGGGCACATCAAAGGTGTTTTAGTTCAAAAGTGCGCCACCACCATTTTCAGCATGCTGAGGCGCATTTTGCCGCTAATACAACTGGATGCAATGCAGTGCGGTGCTCATCAGGTGGCATGTGGAGCAGACTTGATTGAGTCTGCTCTGATGCGTTGGATCTCCAGCACATCACAGCATGAAAAGGTATGTGTATAAATGCCCATTTTTTCCATCCAGTTATTTCATATTTCTTAAAATATGTGTGTTCAAATTGTTCAGAACTTGAAATGATAAAATCAATCAGTGAACTTCCTGACTGTTATATTTTGTTGCTTAGGGTCAGCTAACATTTTTTTTATCATTGGTACAGTAGAATTAGAATTTATAATATATACCCCAAGCAAGAGAGATGTGTTACCAAAGTGAATATATGCATTAATGAAAATATGAGTTTGGTCATTATCAGGGTAATACTTTTTACTATAATGAATCTATTAATATGATTTTAATGAACTGGACTTATAATGGAAATCTAGCTAATATGTCTGTAGAAGTATTTTACAAATGCCAGTTCATATTGGTGCTGAAATATTTTCTCTTTGGTTGTGGTGCTTAGTGGAAAGTTAACAGTAGAATTAGATAGAGGAGTAATACCTTTTATAATTTCTTTGCTGTTTTCAGAGCTAAGTAACAATTCCACATTTTGTCTGACAACCTTTTGGCTTCAGGTGAAGAATTTTGTAAAAATGATTTATAATGTAAGTTGGCATGAAGATGGCCAGCAAAGCACACATTACCCCCGTGAATCATTTTTTTGCAATATGTCACTGGACCTCTCTTTCTTTTGCCTTCACTATTTGTAGCACCCCCTTAAAATTTGTAACCATGATCTATTTCTCTCATCAATTCTGGAGGGGTTTTTTGAGGTGGGAAGGGGGAGGGAATGTGGGGGGGGGCGCTTTAAACTTACTTTATTAATGAGGTGTCTTGTTCTCAGTCTTTCACTACATATGAGCAATTAATCATTTGCATTTTTATCAGGCTGTTTAAAACTCCTGTTATAAAATACCACAGATACTTTTTTGGGACCATTCCTACAATAATTTACTGCAAAAATTAGTCAGAAGTCCATCCACCCTTTATGTTCATTTAACAAGAGTGATTAAGGAACAATAGTTTCTGTAGCTAGGAACACATGAGGCAGTGGTGTGGCTGACATCCCGTTCAGCTGCCTTTGGCTCCCCAGCCTAAGTGACCCAAGTACACATTTACAGCTTGACTAATTAGAGGTGGCCTTCACACAAGAGAGCTCAAACTTATGCCTGTGGAGTTCAAATGTCTTACTCACTGTGGGCATATCTACATGTGCAATTAATGCATCTGTATTTATTATGCAGGAAATGCAGGTGCATTAAACTGTTCCTGGGCTCACATCTGCACATGAGCCTGAATCAGGAGCAAATTGAGCCTGAAAGGAGCAGCCTTGTTCAGGGATGCTCTTGCCCTGCTCTGTACTCCTGAAGCAGCTAGGGGGAGCTCCAGGTTGTTCCAGGTGCCAGCCCTGGGCTGTCAGGGTATTCTGGGGGCAGGGGGAACAGGGGTCAGATGTGGGCTCCAGGAGGTGGGAGGGAGTTGTCCCAGCTCCGGGAGCATCTCATCTATGCGTAGCTCAAGATTGCAGCCGGGCTCACCAGCGCTGGCTCGGGGAGATGCCCCATGCATGAATAGTCTATGGAGGAGGCTAGGATGAACTTCCTGGATCAGTCTGTCATCAAGAAAGGTAAGGTCATGTTCACCCAGTCAGCAGCCTTGAGACCTGCTCTGGTCTCTAGGCCCAGCTCTTACCAAGCACCATCCTCTACACCTCAGGATTGCTCTGCCTTCCAAGCCATTTGGCCAGTGGAAGGATAGTGACAAGCTGGGATCGCCCAGCCCAAGCTCTAGGTCTTGCCTGGGGTGCTGTGCTTTGCTGTGCTGTGTCATCGGGCTTGGCAGGGGGATCCCAGGGCCCTGCCAAGGGCTTTGGGAGGCAGAGCGACCTGAAGTACAGAGGATGGCGCTCACTAAGGGCTGGCCCCGGAGACCAAAGCAGGACCTAAGGCCACCAAGCGAGCTGATGCATGCTTACCTTTCTTGATGACAGACTGATCCAGCAAGTTCATTCCAGCCTCCTCCACTGCCTGGAAGCAAAGCGAGATGAGATATCAGGGGGCTGCTGTCACTTGGGCACAGGGCATCGACTTGAGCCAGGCTGCAATCCCAAGCTTTGTGCAGCTAGGAGCTGCCCCTGCAGCCAGGACAGATTTTCTCCCACACCCTGGAGCATGGGACTTATCCAGGCACCAGTTATGGCTCCCTGCTGCCTGGAATGATCGGGAGCAATTTATTCCTGGTCAGCATCTACACGTGTGCTTTGGCACATTAGTTTAAAGTGCCATTTTCTAGTACTCGTGGGTGCCTAAACACATGCAGAGAAGCTTCCCTGATGCTTTGTAATTACAGTGTGGTAATTACCATACTCCAGAAGACTTCAGTGTTACATGTATCAGAGTCCCTGTGCTAAAAAATGGCAGTGAGGACACTTTAACTAAAGCTCACTGAATGAGCTTCAGTTAAAGTGCTCCCACCACCATTTTTCCATGTGGGGGTGCTGATACATGTGACACTCCAGGTGCATTAATTAGAGTGGCTCTTGGAGCCACTCAAATTAAAGCATCCCCCCTCTACTCCCAGAGCAGTCTAGTGTGCAGTAGAGCTCATGTGTAGTCATGCCTAGTTCCACACACATCTGCTGTTCATTGATTTCTTTGGGATGAGGCATGGTCATACATACTACACCATGGCACTAGAAGTTCAGACAAGCTGTCACTCTAAAACTGCATTCTTGGGAAAGTCTGTGGGGCAGGTTAACAGTCTCAGCAGAGCCATGACAATTTACAATGGGTAAGAATCTGGACTTGTAAATTCTACTAGAGCTTTTGTGGTTTAATCTGGTGAGTCCAACACATGAGGAATAATGAAAAGAGGTTGTACATGTAAACAACATGTGCCTGGAAGTAGAAAACAGGAATAAAATAAATATTATCAATAACTAAGACGGATGATAGGAGATCAGAAGAGTGCTGTGCTGTGTTAATTTTCCATTACTTCTATAATGGAAATTTGTTGCTATTTTTTCAGAATTAAAGATGGGGATAGCTTTTGGTCTGATCTTGAAAAATCTTTTTGTATAATTAAAATAAAAGCAGGTATCATTCATATGTCTGGACTCATATTCTGTTTTGCTTGGCAAAATTAAAGTTCATTTCTTAGTGAGTAACCCATATTTATAAGCTGGTTCAAAATCTGAGTTTATATTTTATATCAAAACTGACTGACTTCTCTTTTATGGACTAATGATTTTGTGATAACAAGTCTCATGAGACTTCAAGAAGGTTGCTGTATGGATTTGCTTTTGTGCAGAAGCCTGGCAAGGAAAGTAAAACCCTATTATTCCATAAGATCATAGAGAAGAATTTTTTTTCAAGGCATGGTCTTGTTTTTTATATAAGTGGAAACCATCATTGGCAGAAACAGTCATATTTATATAGGGTGCTTCGGAGTCTCAACTTCTTGTCTCACAGTATGATTTCACTAGCGTGTCTAAGGAGGCACATGTTAAGAGAGACTTCCCCAAGAAGCTAAAATGAGAGAATTAATTCCCTCACTGAGCTCCTGAATTTGTTTATCCTTGGGTAGAGTTGTGGCGTAGAGTAATATGAACTGAAAATGCATAAGCTGTTGTGAGCTTAGATGCATATGATAAAGTGACCTCTGGGTCATCAAAATTTATGCATCTCTGCAACACATTACATATATTACTCAATTAACTGGTTAATCACTCAATAAATGTAGACTGGCCACACGTGCAAAGTAGTTATCACACCATAACAATGGCTGTTGAGCTATAAAAGGAGCCAGCCAGCTACAATGTTAATGCTTGAAAATGTGTAACAACTCTGTAGGGCTAGGGACAAACATTACACATAAACTGGTTTAAGTGATCAGAAAATGGCTTAAACCTGTAACAGAACAGATGTTCAGTGCACGTGCCAGTTTGAAAATGGCTGAAACCAGTTTGACATAAACCTGAATGTAGTATCAAACTTAATTGATTTGTGTCAAAACGGTTTATGCAATGTCTGTCCCAGACCCCTTCCTGGTTTAAGTTATATCAGACTCCCCCAGTATCCTGGCATGCTCTCTGGGCTAGGCTGTCTGCTGCACAGCGGAGCTGGCCCCTCCCCTCTGCTCCCTGCCTGGAGTTCTGACAGGGACTGTAGGCATCTGCCTGGCTTCCCCTGCTCCCCCCACCCCTTCCCTCACCACTCCCTGCTAAGCAGGGGTTCCCCCCTCCCCTCTGCCTTACACAGACACCTCTGGGCATTAGCTAGCACATACCATGCTGGCTATGGTCTGTGCTGTGGCAGACAGGACAAAGGCAGACAGGAAAGTCTGCTTAGGGTTTTTGGAGCTAATTAATGGGTAGCTGGTAATGTCCCTCTGTTCCTTCCTTGGAAAAAGTTGCTTAAAAAAAGCTTGAACTAATGAGAGGCTTTGTTTTCTGATGGGGTGATAAATGCTGATAACAGAGCTGATAAATGCTCTGTTATCAAGGGAGGGGCGGGAACCCTTCCCTAATCAGTGCGTCCTGCTAGGGCCTGGCCATGCCCCTGCCTCAGACCAGCACAATGAAAGGGAAGGGAAGGCTGTTCTATCACCCCTTGGCTTCTAGTCTGAGCCACTGCAGGCATGTATCTGCATCTCTGGCATGTCTGTGCAGCTGCAAACTGGGATAGACTAACTTGCAAAGACAGAATCAATTCAGGCTCAGGCTTTTTGAATGTCTGTTGCTGACCTAGGTGGTTTCTATCCAGCTTTAATCTGAACATTACCAGGACCCTAAGGTACATCTCTGTTCTGCCTTCTAACCAACTTCAGACAGTATGGCTAACTGTCTGTCTTTGTTAATCTGAATACAGAGTGGTTAATTTTTTCACCTGAATTTGCAAAAATTCCTCTTGAGGATTTTTGCTTTTGTTTTTTTTAAACACAGCACCGTATATAATACATACCTTTTTATGCTCTTGAGTTCTTTTTGATGTAAAGCAATATACAAATTATCCTCAGAAACTCTTTTGTCCTCTTTGGTTCTGCAAGGATTGGGAAAAACATGAACTTCAGACAGATTTCAATATACTTAGATACTTAGGAATCTAATGTGTCATTTTATTTCTGAAGAATAATGCTCAGAGATTGACATGAAAAGGTAGGGAAATCCCAGAATGTAGATGTTGTCTAACACTGAAAACATATTGTCGGGGAAAAGTTTGGAAATGGTTGGTATTTTCTGGAATTCTTAAGTTTTTGTAGAAAAGGCTGTAATTGTTTATTTTCATGGAGTAGAGCCCAGGCATTTGAAAAGTCTCAAGAAAGCCAAACCATTATTTATAACACCACCGCCACAAGGGATGAAATCATTACCTTAAACAATAAAAGACATTTAAACTGCATTGAAAATGTACTATTAACAGTAACACAAGAAAAGACTAAAAATGGACTGAGCATGAAACTGTTCAGGAAATAAAAAAGGGATATTTGAAGGTACTATCAAGACACAGAAATATATTCATAGAAATTATTTCAATAAATTATTTTGATTTGATGGAAGGAATCTAAGGGACAAGAAAATAAGATCCTGAGGACTCCATAGATCAATACAGAATGACCTGGACAATTATAAGCACAATGTTCCATGGTATTGAAAAAGGATCAAATAGACTCATTTATATCTATGACTGGTTGACAAAATGTGTTTTTTCTACTAATTATAGTTTAAAATGCTGGTTATTTTAATGTATTTTCAGTTATTTTGCATCTTTCAAGAACTAACAACATTTGACTTAAAGGGCAAAGTTGATACAGAAGACACTTTATAAATGTTTAGATATTAAGAATAAATAGTTGAGCTCAAATTCCTCTCTCTTCATGTTACACCAGAGATCTCTGAAAGACATAGAGTAACCATTTAAGAAGCTGACAGCAACTGATATACCCCCAGGAACAATCTGCTGGTATTCTTAAATCCTCAGTTAGAGAAGCCTTTGAGAGCTATCATGTCATCCATGTTTGTGATGACAGGACTCCACAAGGATCGTTGTCTAAGACCTGACAATTAGGTGCAGATGGATGTGTGACATTACTAGGGGAATTCAGGAGTTCATTCATCAATGAACAGATTACGCTGAAGAAAAAATATATGTTTATTTTCAAGAGAGGAAAATGATATGGCTGATATTTTACCTTGTATTTAATTATCAGCAGGCCATGTTTCAAACCTAATGAAAGATAATATAATAAGATGTTTATGGTATATTCCATTGTTGGGTTTCTAAGTATTGTAGTTTATAAAAGTCAATTAGCGTTCTAGAAATGGAAAAATGTTTGCCATGTGTTGGCACATGCCTGTCTACATATTACAGTAGTTCTTTGTAAACGTGTGTTTTGGTTAGGCCATTTGGACCTGTCATTTTCTCACACACTGTTAATCTTGATTACTACTGTGAGATATTAGGACTGATAACATTATTAAGAATACTGTCTGAGATTGATTAATCTGAGTTTGACACAGCCAAGTCATAAGGATTTTAGACATATTTGACCAAACATTGGTAGTGATTTAGCTCATCAGTTTATAAACACTGAATATGAAGCGTACAACAGTAGTCTAAAAAGCTTCTCAAAACCAGACCACTATTGAGTCTCAAATTTGGCATCCCAAAATTGATACTTTGAATTTGAAAATTTAGGCCACCTATTTTTATACTATCTAATTCAGCAAAGAAATAATCAAGTAATTTTAAGCATCTGAATAATTTTATATCACATAATAAAGTGTGTTGCTGAACTAGAGGTAGCTATTTGATGACAATGAGTGAGAGGTGTGACTACTTCTTCCACAGTCATACGTGCAGATCTGTGTGTGTGTGTGTGTGTGTGTGTGTGTGTGTGTGTGTGTGTGTGTGTGTGTGTGTGTGTGTGTGTGTGTGTGTGTGTGTGTGTGTGTGTGTGTGTGTGTGTGTGTGTGTGTGTGTGTGTGTGTACATACACACACACACAGACATATGTAACCCTTCTGCTGGGCACTGGTCAGCAGCAAAAAGGGCTAGGTTCACATTTCAGGGTACTCCATAAATTATACCAGTGGCTTGAGCTCCCACCCAGAAATCTGGGAACACTAAATTTGCTGGGGCATCCTGTATAAACAAACTCCTCTCCTTGCAAGCAGTGTAAACACAAAAACCCAAATTTATTACAGAAAATAAAAACAAAAAACCCAAAAACTCTAAATATATTTTTAAAACTGTTAACTACAAAGCAAAGTCAATAGGTGGCACACTTTTGGGGAGGCTTCACCCATGTTCAGACAGTTTAGGATTTGGAGCTCCCCAAAGGATAGTTCCAGGGGTCTACACCCCTATACCTGCACCTTCAGCAATGGGCTGGAGAGGGGGGCCCACATTGGAGAGTCCTGAGCTGCTCCTTGGGTTCATTGCACTGTAGGGAGCTACTTGAGAGCTTGGGTTCTTCTGGGTTGCAGGGGGCTCTGTTGCTCCTGGAGACATGGTAGAGCACTGACCTCCACTTCCACACAGTGGCTTTGAGGGATTAACTGAAGCTTTTGTCAGCATACTGCACCCCAACATCCCTAGTCCCAATCCCAGCTCTGCTGGGCAGAAAACTAGAAAAGAAGGAAAAAGGTCAGACCTATCTCACTGGGCCTGAACTGGGCAGCTTGCTGCCCAGGCGTATACTGCCCTGAGGCCTGGATCAACAGCAAGAACTACCAGGTATCACCCCAGCTCAAGCCATGCCAGACTTCACCGTGGCCAAAATCTTCCAGACAAACATGTGGCCTAGGTTCAGCCACACAGCCAGGTTGAAATGCAATAGCTGTGAAACAGCAAAAGGGCCCAGGCCTATGGCTGCAGCCTGGATATCTAGTCTCAGCTACACCACTATACTGAGACACTACAATTACAAACCAGAGGGGACCAGACCCATGTGGCCAATAACCGCCTGGACCCATTCCTGGTCAGTCTGCTCCAGGAATTAATACCCACATGGTATTATCCCACTCAAGGCCTGTGTGGCCAAAACTTCCAGCAGAACTGCCAGGACTCCATTCCTGCTCAGTCTGCTCCAGAGCTTAAGACCCCCACAGTATTATCCCACTCAAAAAAAAGGGGGGGGTGGGGAAGAGAGAGGAAATAGGGATCTTGAACTTAAAGAAAGACTTTCTCTCTCTGTACCTGAGGCTTTCCCATCACATAGCTCTCCTGTCCAGTGAAGAGAAACAAGACCCTTCCCGTGGGGAGCAGGGATTTTTTGGCTCCCAATAGAGCTTTTAGCAGCCTCAGGAGAAAGAGAGAAAAACCTCAGTTGTTCTTATATACCTGGTGTGACATCACCCAAGCATTGTCCAATTAGGGAGTGCCACACTCCAGCCTCTCTCTTAGTGTGCCTAATTTTTTTCTTTTTCCTCTGGCCAATGAGGCCAGAAGTTTTTATATATTTTGCCCAGATAGAGGCCCCAGTTTTCCACGTGTAGAGCACATGGCCAAGAACAACGGGCCATCTTGCCCACATAAAACACAAACAGAAAACCACGATATACAGCAACCAAAAGCACGCAGTTTACCATGCATAATCCAAGTGTGTGTGAGTATTACATTTATACAGATTAGAAATCTACCACAAGGCACATATTTGGACCTATATCTTGATCTCTAACTTCCTCCAATTCAAGAGCGTAAATTGGGGTTTAGGACAGTCTTTGATCTGAAAAGAGGCAGAATTATCTTGACATAAAATAAATGGCCTGAAGAAGAATGTCTTGCATTTCAAAACTTGTCTAAATGTATTCCAACTATGCAATTTTTTCACCCATATGACTTGGATCCACTCAGATTTCCAGTGCAAGCTATCCAGGAGGAAATAATTTGTTTTTGTTAGTTTGCTTTTCATTGTGTAAATTAGAGATGTTTGCATAATCTGGACTGTTAAACTAAAACAATTTCGTAATTTAAATGGATGAAACCAAATCATTTCATTTAAGGATGTCACTCAGTCCTTAACGTACAACGGTGGGAGTTATTTTAAAAGGTCATCTTATTTTCAAAATAGTTTCTATATTTTATTGAGCAACTGAGTTTGTATTTTGTTTCAAGAACTTGAGATCATTATTCAGGCATTTTGAGGATTCCACCCTTTAATTGCTAGATGTAATGATAACTACCACCTGCTTTGTCCATAATTTTGGTCGTCACCTATTACGCTGTTGGTCTTGCTAAACCATACATTCCTGCATAGTTGAACTTTGGTTACACTGAATGAAATCTTCAGCCTTTGTAATTTAAAATAATTAGTCAAATGTTTCAACAGAGGGATTAAAAATAGGAAATGTAAATCTACAACATAAGGGTTTACTGCTCCTAGTCACACATGGAAGAATGAGTACTCCACATATTCTCTAAATTAACACTTGATTAAGCTTTGACTTTTCAAGATTCCTTAGTAATATGACTCCATTTATAAAATATTCCAGATTCTGACTGAGCTCTCCTTTTCAGATGGATGCATTGCTTTTCAGTGCTCTTGGACTGAGTCACAGTCTGACATTTATGTAGGTGTTATATACAGGGCTTTTCCCTCCAATGACTAGAATAGATCATTCAAGGCTGTAAAATAAAAATGGCTCCACAGAGTCTTCCTAATTTTCACTTCAAATTGTTGGTTTATGCTGTGCATGGGGAAATAAGGGCCCCTTAAGATTTATAAATTTTCAGGTAAGGAACATTTAGTCAAATTTCTATATTCTGGTGCGAAACAGTGCAGATGAGCGTGTCTTTGTTTCCAGGTGACTCATCTGTACACTGTTACATTGCATTCAAGTAGTCAAATAATTAGAGCCAGTTTTGATCATCCTTACACAGATGGCATATGATTTTACTTTTTGATGAGCCACACTGACTTTCCATAAGTATAGTATCAAACCTGAGCTAGGCTAACAGAATCTGGCTTTTACGTTTATAGTCTATATGCTACTCAAACAAGATAAATTTTAGGTTGTTAACTGATAAATATTGCACTGAATGGAAAGATTATAGTCTAAAATAATTATGTGTCTCTCTGGAACCTAAATCTGAGACTTGTAAGCTATATATAAAGGTATCTTCTTCATTGGCCCAAAATCATTAAAATATTTCAACGGCAAATAAATAGCAATGAACTGAAAATAGCCCTGGTCACAGCCTTTTGGGCAGGGGGACTCAAAAAAAGTTGTGCCCCATGCATTGTGGCTGCCCTGGACATGAAGCTGCTCTGGTAGACTCTGGTTCTGGGTTCAAATTCTGTTTAAGACTTCATGCCTGTGGAAGGGAGAAGATATTTGCAAATGGCTTAATGTGCCCTCCCAATTAAAAGCCTGAAACACTGGTCTTGTATATTAGAGTTGTGAGTTCAGTACACCTGAAAGCTTTGTGTTGTTTTACTTGGCAAAGATCATACCTTGAACAGGAGGCTGTACTAGATGACTTTGTAAGGTCCCTCCCAACCCACTTTTCTAGTATTCTCTTAAGATACTGAAGCAGAAAGAGATGGTGTCAGGAAATCTGTGCATAAAACGCAGCTTTTGTTATTCTCTGTTTGGTACTATAGCCTTAACACTATTCTTCCTCCTGTGGTTGTCAGTGGCTTGTTCTCACAGTGCTTCATGCTTGTATTACCTATACGACAAACTAGAGCAGCAGGGCTAAAATGGTTTACATTTTAACCAAGCACACTGAATTTTGACACACAGAAATGTTTTCTGACTAGTTTTCAAGTAGTTTATTGGTGGAAAACTTGGTAAATATGTCTTTTTTTTAAAGCTAGATCTCCTAATTCAATATTTAATGTTATATAAAGTGGTATATACAGCTTTTTACCAAAAAGAATGGGTGTTCATATTTCCATGTCTTTCCCTTTCTTACTGTTAACTTTGGGTTTGGGGCACTGAACAGTACCCCTACTAATTTCTTCACTAGATTTGTGTCTCACGTGGTCCCTTCCAGCCCCTAACACAGGGGTGGGCAAAATGCAGCCCGGGGGTCAGATGTGACCTGCCAGGCCATTCTATCCGGCCCCTGAGGCCCCTAAATATTTAGAAAATTAATATTAATCTGCCCTGAGCTGCCTGTCATGCAGTCCTTGATGGCTTCCCGAAACTCAGTAAGCAGCCCTCTGTCCAAAATAATTGCCTGACCCTGCCCTAATGTCTATGAAATCTGTGAAATCTATAGACTACATAGGACCTATGTTGACTAAGTTGAGATAATGTTTTTCTAATAGCTATATTCAAGGAAGATCAAAATTTAACCAGTATGTTTAATTGACAAAATAGCTTGGATTTTGGTATGGAAATGGTACACATTTCAAAATGATCTGGAAAAATATGTCTGCCTATGACCTACAGAAAAAGAACAATTTGAACAATTCAAGGTACACCTTTGGAGTTAGCTGTAGATTTGAACCATTATATTATTGGATATCTAGTAATATTAAAGAGCTGGGAAGGAGATGGTAGGCCTCATACTTATCACTTGAACAACTTCATCTACACAAGGAAGATTTCTAAAGTTCAACTAGTTCAGATACTTTCTCAGTTAATAGAGCCCCTCTCTAGAAGATAGCATGCTGATTTTTATAATGGATTAAGTTGGTTTAATTCTGGTGGGCAAGCTGAGGGACTGTGGCATTGACAAATGCACAGTCACATGAGTGGCAAACTGTCTCCAGGGGCACACCCAGAGGGTGGTGGTGGATGGGTCGATGTTGACCTGGCAGGGTGTGGGCAGCAGAGTCACCCAGGGCTCGGTCCTTGGGCCGGTGCTGTTCAACATCTTCATTAGCGACCTGGATGAGGGTGTGGAGAACACCCTGTTCAAGTTTGCTGATGACACCAAGCTGTGGGGTAAAATGAATACACCGGCAGGCAGGGACTGCATCCAGGCAGACCTGGATAGGTTAGAGAAGTGGGTGAATCTGAACAGGATGCGGTTCAACAAGGACAAATGCAGAGCGCTGCACCTGGGGAGAGGGAACCAGCATTATGGTTACAGGTTAGGGGCTGACCGTCTCAACAGCACAGAGGCAGAAAGAGATCTTGGAGTCATGATTGACTCCAGGATGAATATGAGTTGCCAGTGCGATGAAGCAATAGGCAGAGCCAGCTGCACCCTGTCATGCATCAACAGGGGCATCACTAACAGGTCCAGAGAGGTCTTGCTCCCCCTCTGTGCAGTGCTGGTCAGGCTGCAGCTGGAGTACTGTGTCCAGTTCTGGGTGCCACACTTCAAGAGGGATGTGGAGAACCTGGAGAGGGTCCAGAGGAGGGTCACTCATATGGTTGGGGGCCTCCATGGCCAGCCCTATGAGAAGAGGCTGAGGGACCTGAATCTCTTCAGTCTCCGCAAGAGGAGACTGAGGGGGGATCTTGTGGCTGCCAAAACCTTATCAGGGCCAGCAGCAGGGACTCGGGGGAAGTCTGTTCACCAGGGCCCCCCTTGGAGTCACCAGGAACAATGGCCACAAGCTGAGGGAGGATAGGTTTAGGTTAGATATTAGGAAGAACTACTTCACTATAAGGGTGGCCAGAGCCTGGAATAGGCTTCCCAGAGAAGTTGTGCTCTCACCTTCCCTGGAGATCTTCAAGAGGAGACTGGATAGGCACCTGGCTGTGGTCTTATGACCCCGCCCACCCCCAGTGCTCCTTCCTGACCATGGCAGGGGGTCAGACTAGATGATCTGTCCAGGTCCCTTCCGACTCATTGATTCTATGATTCTGTGATTCTAATTTACATAATCCAAGCAAACTGGTTGCTGTGCACGTTTCAAAGAATGGCAAATTACTGTCAACTCACCTAGTTCTCACTTTGCCACATTCCTATTTGCAGTTTCCTGGTTTTTGTTGTGTGGAACTGAGGACAGGATCAAGGTACAAATGAAGCAATGATGAAAAGAGACATGGCAGAATTGTTTTGCCTTGTTATTCAGACTTGATTTTTCTTGTCACTGGAAACTAGCATTTTTAATTGCCTTTGTTAACATAGAATTAACTTAAGGACTTGAGTATTTTCAAGGTTTCTTTTAATATATTAAAATATTAGATTTTTACTGTGTTTTCTCCAAGAATGGTTTTTTTCTGTTTTTATTTTTTATAATTTTTTTACTGAAAGAATACAGTAAATTGCTTTCACTCTAACTTGAAACACCAGATATCCAATAAAAGTATTTGTATTGCACAGGAAGAATGTTCCTTGTTTTTTATGTAACAGTGAGGGCATTGTTGCTGGTTATGAGAATCATCTGTGCCATGTTCAGTGTTTATTCAAATTGTCATTGGATTGACTTAAAGGCTGCTTGATCTTGTGTTAGCTGGAGCCCAGTTTTCATTTGTTACATAAACCTAATTTAACACTATTTACAAAGAAAAAATACATGTTTTTCATTTAGCTATTAAAATATCACTTGCATTAAAAATATTTATAGTCCTCGTTTTTTTCTTTTAAATGGGTTTGCAGGGTTTGAAATACTAAGCAACTTGTAGCCCTCTCTTTCTAAGATGCTGCTTTTCTTTCTTTTGATTCTTCAAAGTTTTTCTGTTTCTGACATCACCTTGTATAGATAGGCCTTTTGATACTTTTCTGGGGAGAAAGGGAGCTGTTATATCTGTCGAAGTTCCAGTTACTAATTAACATTTACATTAGAATATTTGAGTCATAGTTAATTTGCATTAGGATTTATTATCTGAGTAAACCTGACCTATTAAACCTTCCAAATCTATTACTGTCAGTGTTTTCCATAATTACAGGAACAGCACACAGTGTGCCATATCAACACTGCTGTTGTACTAAATTCTCTACTTAAAACCATTGTTGCACTTTTCATCACAAAAGTATTATACATGATGAATTATTTTATGCTAACCACTGCCATGTCCATCTTTTTAATACCTTCCTTGTTCATTAGAAGTGCCTGTAGCCATACACACTAATGAAAGGTTCCTCAGATCAAGTCTGATTACAACTCTAATGTTTTCCAGGCATGCTTGGTGATGAGCCTCGCATATGATACAATTTCCTACAGTAATAAAACTAATTAAAGTAGGCAGTCATCCCCACATCACTCTTTAATGAATTATAATGAGCTCATTAATCTGGTCACTCTCATTCCCCAAATCCATTGGCTGGATCTCTTCTCGGGTGTGTCAGAACAGCACTCATGGTCTGAAAAATGAACAGTTACCTCAGAGTACAAGGCTTGCTTTTCATTTTTGAACTAAAAATAGAAGTGAAGTCTGCTGTAAATTAAATATTTTTTTCTTGATAATTAGGCCACTGTAAGGTGAGGTGCTTTGAGGAGAGAGAATGGCACAAAAACAGAAGTAGATAACATAGTATGTTGGAAAAATATCAACATTTTGAATTGATTCAATGTTTCTGCTGCATTCAGTAAAGAACAGCTCAGGAATATTGTTCTAGTAACTGAAGCTGAGTGAAGCTTTTTTAATGAAAATCACATTACAGTGAGTTTAACTGTTTTTCATTTGGTATTTTTGTGGTCATTAAAACTCTGAGCAAAATTTAGGAAGAGGGTGGCAAATTCATGCTCTTAGATATCATAGCAATAACTAATATAACACAAATGGATAGATTAACAAATAGAAAGAGAAGATGATTAACATGAGCCTCCATTAAGTATAAGCATCTAGTGCAGGGGTAGGCACAGGTGTTAGAGAAGGCATTTTGCTCGGCATGTGCGCCTCAGGGCAGACAGCAAGGAAGAGGCTGCACTGCCACAACAAGGATCGGGCCCCTCATGATTCCCCTGCCATCTGCCCCTGGCCCACCAGCATCTTAGAAGTTCAGGTTGCAGGTGTTTTTCATCCTCTGCCCAAAAACATTGCCAACCCCTGATCTAGTTATTAGCTATTTTAGTACCTTGAATGTGGTAAACTTTTTAAAAAAAATCAATGTTGATATTTTTACATAAAATACTATTATTTAGTAGTATATTTGTGATATGGAAGATCTGGATTCAGTTCTAGGTAAATTTGAGTTAGGGCTTCATGCCATCTCAGGCCTGTAAAACCATGACTTTACACTAGAGAGCCTGGTGAGCACGGGCAGACATAAGCCAGGACTCTCCCTCCTCTGAAGTGAGAGGGGAGGGGTGAGGGTGGCATATAGAGAAACCACCACGTAGCTTCCCTAACTCTGCAGTCAGCAGAAGTGGGTAGGTAGGGGAAAGTGTTGGAAAAAAGCCTGCTTGAAGTGAACAGGAACTGGGGGAGAAAAAGAAGTTAGAAAAAGGAGTGAAAAAAAATGTTTTTTTTTAAGAACCAGAATCTTGCATGCGTTTCACTGAGTTGGGATCAAGGCAGGGAGGGACTTAGCATTCACAGCAGGGCAAAGCTAAGATCCAGAGGGTTCACTGCATGCATGCCACACTGTGGCAGAGCTCAGCCCCAGTGGGCTTGCTGCTTGCCACACTGGGGCAGGAGTTGGGTTAGTACTCACTCCAAGGCAAAGCTGAGACTCAGTGGGCTCACCACATGTGTGCAACATTAGGGTAGAGATGAGACCCATCATATGGGTTGGATAAGCAGGGTGCTGACAGCTGTTTTAAATTAATAGTGACTCAATTCAAATTAATACTGAATGGGAGGTAAAGCTGAGTCATAGTAGCCAGTAGGGGTTGGGAGAGATGAGGTGGGTAGGGGCAGAAATGGTTGCCCAGCACTAAAAGCCAATTGCCCACTTTCATTAATTCTTAATTGGCTTTTTAAACACTGCCTTTACACTAACAGTCAGCCAGCCAGCTGAGTACACAGCAGTGCCAGAACAAGCAGCAAACTGGTGAGCTGCACCTGGGTGTTTAGTGTGGCCAGGGTGGGCTGTGGTTACACCCCTTTGGGGTGGCAGGAAATGCTGGCTTGGGGCCAGCCACTTCTCTGGGCAGTAGACTTCAAGAAGGTTGAGAGTTTGCCTGTAGAGCAATGGGAAGGGCTGGGAATGCATATTAGGATGCTGGAGGAATGAAAATAGGGCATT
>NW_017729033.1:97181554-97194184 GCF_001723915.1 Gavialis gangeticus | reverse complement strand
CTTTGGGGTGGCAGGAAATGCTGGCTTGGGGCCAGCCACTTCTCTGGGCAGTAGACTTCAAGAAGGTTGAGAGTTTGCCTGTAGAGCAATGGGAAGGGCTGGGAATGCATATTAGGATGCTGGAGGAATGAAAATAGGGCATTTTACCTCCCTGGAGCTGACTGACAAGACCTCAGCATCACCTGGTTAAAACAGGTTAACACCCTTATGAAAGTTTAAATTTAACCTGCAACACCATCCTCAGATCTAGTTTAGTATCTCTACATTTTATTGTGAGGTTGGTCTTACCACATGCAACTTAACACTTAGGCAGACAAGGTTCTTTGTGTGAATCTGATATATTTTATTAGACCAACTTAATTAGTTGGAAAACAACTAATTAAGCAAGATTTCAGGTTCAAAAACCCTTCAGCAGGCTAAGGAAGTTTCAGCAGTTGGTGTGTGTGTTCTTTCTGGATTGAATGAAAAGTAAAGAAGCCAGAGGCTGGGCTGGTATGCATACAAGATAGGCAGTCAGTGAAAATGTAGATTGAGGAGTCAATGGGTGAGAGACAGGCCAGGGCAGGGAGGGCGGGGAAGAGTGGAGAGGTACCTGGGGAGTCAGATGTCAGGCAGGTTATAATGTGTCACAAATCCAATGTCTATATTTTGTCCATGATTTTTAGTGTCCACGAGGCTGATGAAGTAGAGTTCATAGGCTCGTCTCTGGGAAGTGTTTTGTAACTTTCCTTTGAGGATCCGGACTGAGAGATTGGAGAGAAAGTGGTTTTCTTCTGAGAAATGTGCCCCCCCAGGTAATTGGGTAATCTTGTCTTTGATAGATTTCTAGTGTGCATTCATTCTGGTGTGCAGTTGTTGTCTGGTCTCTCCTACATATTTTCCATCAAGGCATTTGATGCATTGTATGAGATATATTACATTTCTGGAGGTGCAGCTGTAAGATCCGGGAATGCTGATGGCTCTGTTGTGGGATGCAGTAATTGTGGGGGTGGTGAAAATATGTTGGCAGGTTTTTCATTTCTTGTCATGGCATGGCCTGGATCCTTTTGGTGTGTTCTGGGCTTGAGAAAGTTTGCTTCTGGTGATGAGGTTAGCGAGGTTCAGTGCTTGTTTGAAGGCTAGGATGGGTGGTTCTGGGAAGATCTTTTTAAGAGTAGGGTCTCTTTCTAGTATGCGTTGCAATTGTTTGCGGATTTTCCATACAGGTTCGAGGGAGGGGTGATATGTCATAACCAGCGGTATGTGATTTGTGGGGGGTTTTCTTCTGTATTGCAGCAGTTCTTCACGTGGTATCTGGGTGGCCCTTTCAAACATGCCATCTATCTCTCGGGAGGAGTGTCCTTGTTGGGTGAAAGCCTTCTTAAGATTGGTGAGTGACAATCCTGGGTGTTCTCTTCAGTTCAAATTTGGTGGTATCTGAGGGCTTGGCTGTATATCACAGCTTTTTTGGTGTGTTTAGGGTGATTGCTGGTTCTGTGCAGATATGTATGTTGGTCTGTGGGTTTCTTGTATAACATGGTCTGTATTTCATCATTCTGGATACTGATCATCATGTCTTAAAAGGAGATGTTGGTGCTGGAGTATTCTAGAGAAAGTTGGATGGAGGGATGGTGATTGTTGAATTTCTGATGAAACTCAATCAGAGATTGTAGGTTTTCAGTCCAGATGATGATGTCATCGATATATCTTAAGTATAACAAGGGTTTGATGGTGCAGTACTTAGGGCATTAATCAGTTAATCAAGTCTGCTCCACATACAAGCTCAGGTGAACTGCACTGTGCTATGTGCAGTTGTATAAGTGGCAAAATATGTGTCAGCACGCAGAAAATGTGGCGGTGCACTTTTGAACTAAAGTAACTCCGAGCTGTTTTCATTCAAAAGTTCACTGCTGCTATTTTATCAGCACTGAAATACATTTTGCTGCTTATACAACTGTGTGCATCTCAGTGCCGGGCGCTTTTCAAAGCACCCAGGACTGCAATGCATGCATGTGTAAAAATGCCTTTAGACCATGCTAAGACCATTTTAAGGACACTTAAAATGTGAGCATCCACTCATTATAGCTCTTTAACTCATGCTAATTGCCCTCTGAACATCTCAGAGTTGTGCCACTTCAGGCAAGTGTTAACTGTGGCATGCACTACCTAGCTCAGTTTAGGGTAACTTCAGTCTGCTCAACAGAGATAAAATGAGCAATTTACGGTCCTCCAGCATCTCAGGATGCACTGTTCCACCTCACCCCCTTGCCACTCAGATACCTAAATATCCTGGTCCCTAAGTATGCCTCTGCTCACCAGCCCTGTAGGGACAGGGCGAGTCAGAATTGTGCAAGCAAGAAATGGTATTAACCCTTAATGTGTGACTGCTCATTGCACATTCTGACTTTAATGCAGCTTAACGTTCCACAGATTTAGTATGGTCCAAGTGTAAAGTGTACCTTTACCCTGAGATGTACCTTGAGAGATTTTGACATACTGTCTTGGTACTGTAAATCTTCATTTAGCAGCATAATTACAATTTCTTAAATCTGAATTTGGATTATACTCAAGCTGTCTGACTAACATTACTTAATTTTCTTACTAAAAATCCGTCATATTCACAGTACTTTTCTAATGTAATGATCTTCTTAATACCAGTATACAAACTAGATTGTCTACATTTATCCAAAGCTGATGGTATTTAAAGATTGATGTAGCTGCACAAAAACTGTACAAAAAATTACCAACACAATGTCACATTAGTTTAATAAAGGCTTACCCTCAAATGAAAAATGCATTTGCATGTAAGTTCAATATGTAATTGAGTATGCAGTTTGCAAGGAACTCCCACTGGTAGTGTATTCTCATTAGATATTAATTTCTTTGTGTTTGTCTGACTTGAGCTGGACTATGGAAAGTCTATAGCTTTCTATTCTAGAATTCTAGTCACAAATATCTATAGTGACCACTAAACATTCTTTCCAATGCACAAAAAGTTTCTTGGAACAAAATGATGAAAATGTAAATTGCTGAAGAGGAGCAATAAAAATACATTAAAAATGTTTTAATTGATATGGCCAGAATAATAAGAAGGTGGTACAGTAACAGTAATAAATAATATATATTACCTTTAAGTTATGAAAATAGTAAATTCAATTCTCCATTTAGGTATACCAGCAAAAAATCAAAATAGCTTCACTGATTCTGGTATAACAGGGAGCAGAATGGGGCCTAGTGATGGTTTCCATATATTTGTAACTAATGCAAGGCATGTTAAATATAATCCAGAATTAGATCTTGAAAGAGTACTACTGTTTATCTTCAAAGAATGTGGTAAACCTTGATATTCCCACCTGACCAGGAATGTCTGAGAGTTCTGTATATTAAATTACATTATTGGATGATGAATAAGCTTTGCATTTGCAATATGGTGTTGATTAAGAGATAAAAGTCTGCATGTGACTGTAAAACATGCATTAACATCCTGATATTTAAGTAGCAAATGTAATGAGGCAGTGAAATGAGTGCTTGTCAGTCTTACTGAAAATTTGGCAAACTGTTCTGAAATATCTAAAACTATTACTCTTCTGTCTTGCACCATACCCTAATGGTGCTCATTTTTATTGTACAATGATACCTGTACCACATATATTATTTTAAGCACATAAGCCAGCATAACCATCCCAGTTCTTTGTCAAATAAAGACTGTGGAAGTCTCTGTTCTCTCATTATATTCAGGCATATAGGACCTGATTCTCTTTTCTCTTCCCCCCGTGGAACTACTGCTTAACACACCTGCAGATAATAGAAGTAGCCACTTAAATCATACAAGTGGCACAAGCCCTTTGCCAAACATTATTAATTTCTGTGTTAAAGGTACTACTTAAAAATGTATTAAGCATGTCTGCTATTTGGTTTTGAAACAATGAACTCAGTATATGTTTCCTTGTTAGCTCCTCTTTAAGGCTAGTTACATAATAATTCGGAGTTGTTGCAGAAACAGTTAATCAATAGCAACTAGGTGAACCATTTAAACTCCTCCCAACCCATCCGTGCTGTAAAACTTAAGCAGCCTTAAGCTGCACATTACAACGTTGTGGCTCCATATTCATAGTGCCCATGTTGTGGCAGCACCCTCATCTCTGCTGAGCAACATAAGGGTCTTGCTACCATCCCACAGCCAGCTAATGGAATTGCACTATTAGTGAACCACAGGGCATGTCAGCTGATTTCCTGTGTGTCAGATATGCCCATCATATGGCGTACGCTGTATTATACAAGGTACAGTTTGAGGTGTGTGGCACTGTATGAATTTTTAAGCATATTTTAATTCTTTATACCATAATATTTGTGCTACTGCGTACACTCCCAAACCATATGTACAAGGAGCCATGGGGACACTTCAAACTAATATTTGTGGCAAGGTAGCTGTAAATACAAAGCTTTAACATGTGGTGTTTCCTAATCTTGTTATTTAATGATTTTTTTATGTCCGCTGATTTTGTTGGAATGGTTTACTGTTCACAACAACACACAAAACCTGTGCATATTCAAGCCATATATGCAATGTGAAAAGAAATATTTCTGCCTTGCTCAGCCAAAAGAAAATATAATTTTCTGCAGTAACTGTGATAAGCAGGTTGGTTCAAACATTCTCAGGAATATGTAAATTGTTAACTAACTAGATTCCATTCCAGAAATCTCACTTCTATCCCAGACCTGTACAAAGATGGATTTAATTCTAACCTATGAGGATTCACAATTTGGTTAGTATTTATTACTGATAGGTATATTTTCCAGCATGTGGTGTTGGAATTGCATCAGGAATTTTCATTCCATTATTTAGTCCTCTAAAAGATGGGATTTTGGATCTTAATGGACTTCCCTAAACTCTGCAAGCCATCTCATTCCCCACAATGCTCTCTTCGTTTTAATGGGTTCCCCCATTTACCCAGTATTTTGTATCAGGCATATTAATGGAATTAGTAGGCACAGCTACATATGTGCTTTAATGTGCATTAGCCTATTTTAATACACATTAAAGTGTCACAAAAAACCTGTGCTCTTTAGCTAATGTGCATTAAAATAGGCTAATGTGCATTTTTCTAGTATCTCACAGTGGAGGTACTAGATTTAATGTGCATTATCTAAAACATATTACTGAATGTGTCAACACACCCAGTGCTTACTAATGGATTGCTTCCTCTCTGTTAATTTTTTGGTAATGCAGTTTAGTAGGTCCATTTTCCCTAATTCTCCATCTTTTTGGGTATCTGAAAGTTTGATCACTCCTTTGCTTTCTCAGTCTTGCAATTTCCAGTCAATCAAAAGCCTTATGTTCAGGGCCTTAAAAATTATTAGGAAGAATTACAAGTCATAAGCCTTTTCTTTTTTTAAAAAAAATACATTATATGTTGTGTGTTAGTTTATTATTTTTTCCCCCTATAGTTTATATTTTCAAGCTTTTTTGCAACCACAAGGGCTAGAAACTCATCTTTAACGCACACAGAAACATACATACACACAAAGAGATACCCTTAGAAAAATACCAGATATCTAAAATTTTTCAATGAAGTCATATAGGTTGGTAACACAGTTATCCTCTAACAGCAGTGCTGGATGGCCCTCATTATGCAGGAGATTAGACTATGGAGCATTAGAATAGATCTTGTTTGCTTTCAGATCTATAAAATTTCTGGCATGTTCTGCATGTGAGGTATGGTGGTATATATGGTAGCATTTTAAAATCCCATCAGGAGGGTAGAAATTTAAACATAGTGCACTCAGAAAGGTGACTTGCTAAAAATAGAAATAATAATGCAAATAATTACCACTTATAAATTTATGCTCTATTTAAAAAAAAAACTATATAGTAATTACCTCTAAAATGTATACATTTATCAAACATTACTATTACATATGTTTTTCTGATGTATAACTTAATTATAATTTCATTTAAATGGAAATTCTACAGAATTTCTGAAGTAGTACCACTATGCGGTTACAGTTGATACTGTAGTCTTTTTAATGGCATCTGCCGTTGCCTATATTCTTATTGTAGTATGAACAAAATACAGTCAAATTAAAAAAGATACTTTTAAAGAACCAGGTTCTTTATCTACGTTAACACCCTAAATTATCAATGTAGGTCTAATTTCTTTTTCACCATTTATCTAGTAATGTGTACTAACAGTCTAATTTACTTTAGTTTTTCACTGGCAATGTCTACACAAGATGCTGACTGCACAGTAGCCTGGACTAGTATTGCTTGGCAGGAAGCATGATGCAATGCTACTGCTCAGTAGTCACAAGCTACTGTGCAATCAGCATCATGAAAAAACTGTTTCTCTATAGTTACTGCACCATCATTTAGCACTTGTTTATAGTAATTTGTTTATACAAATACTAAATGACTGTACAGTAACAATTCTGCAGTCAGCATCTCGTGTAGATGTGGCCAATGAGGGCAGAATTAAATTCTTTAATATTTCAATTTTACAACACAACTTTTCATTCAACTTCTAAAATTAAAATAAAATGGTGGGGAATTACACAGTATTAACAATAAGCATTGAAAATCATGAGATTTACCTGAAAATTGATATTTTAAAATGTAGTAAACTTTTTTTATTAGCTTTTTGGTTTGAGAGTTTATATTTTCAAGCTATTCTCTGTTATAAAGACTACCATTTTTGGATTCATAGTAAGAGTGAGTTGAATATGTCACTTAAAACAAACTTGCAACTTCTTTGTAAAGTAAGAAAAATATAGTAATAACCTTGCCCTGGTGAAGTGAAAAGGCATTTTGAACTGTTACTTTAGTGGACCCAGGATTTAATCTAGACTATCATTGCAAAATTTACAGAATTTACTGTCTGAGTAATTTCAGAACATTTACAGGTACTTTAATTATCTTAAGTTAAGATGGGTGGTTTTAGAAATAAAACACTTGTCAGACCTTTTTTTTATCTCCATGGGTTTTTTTGGGCAGTGAGGACACTGCCCAGTCCCTGTTGGATTGTCAGTACACTTATGAGTGTACCTCCTCAGACCTTATCACCTGTGCCAAAAGCAACATACTTCTTCTGGGCTCCTGGTTTGATGTTGTGTGTTTTCCTAGTTCTTCTGGGGTATCTAGCCCAGAGTTGGGAAGGCCTTCATAAGGAGGTTGAAGCACAGCTACAGCATAGATGACAGTTCATGGCACCTTGTTAGTATGAGGCAGTATGCCTGTGTGAAGTACCAGTGGGCTTTTTGTGACTGGCCTGTGTTGGATTTACATCACCATGGGTGACATGTAAGGGGTGCATGTGGGTGCACGTGCATCTCCTGAGCGTGGCAGAGCACCCACTACAAAAAAGTACTGCCAACACTGTCAGTGGTGCCTGTGGGTGCTCGGTACCCTGCCATCGTCGGCGGTGTCTGCAGGCAGTGAGTTGATTGCCGCTGGCCACCACTAGTGCTGCCTGTGGGTGGTCACTGATCCCTGGTTGAAGCTTGCCAGCCCCCGCTTTCCGCCTTCCCCTGCCCCCCCAGCATCATCATCTGCAGGAGCTCTGTGCTTACGCCGTGCTCCCACCACCGCCATACCCCCCAGCCGCCGGGGGCATGCGCCGTTCGTGTACATCACCATACACCATCTGTCCTTGCCTCACTGCAGTATTGTTCCATTAAGACTCTCAGACTGGTGTAAACTGGGCTTTCCCAGCTTGATACACATGAGCACACTACTGATGTTTAAACATCAGTCTCCTGAAGAACACACTGGGTTCCTATCTGCCTGCAGCAAGGCATGTAATTAAATGAGCATGCCAGAGCATGGTAATTACCATACTCCAACAGACTCTAACGTCTCATGTATTAGCGTTCCTGTGCTGAAAAATGGTGGCGGGGTGCTTTAAAGCTCATTTGTTGAGCTTAATTTAAAGTGCCCCCATCTCCATTTTTCAGCATGGAGACACTAATGTATGATACGATTCAGGCACTTTAATTAGAGCATCTCTCAGAGTCGCTCTAATTAAAGCAACTCCCACCCCCCTCCTAGAGCACTTATGTAAATGCCCCTACTTTCAGGAATGTTTCATGTACTTCTGGCAGACCTGGACAGTCTTGAGAAGCAACTTCCCCTCCTGAAAGCAGTGGCAGAATATGAGAAAGGTGCAATTCAGAAGGATCTGCCAACAATACACACAGCAAGTGACACAAGATGTGTGCAGGAACTCAAGAGGAACATTGTAGAGCTCAAGGTAACTCTGAGGGATGCTCGTGGTAATCCAGAGGAAGTGCTTGAGATAGCTTGGTGAGGATGAGGTCCTTGGCACATATATTTGAGCCCTACTTTCAGGAACTGTAAGAGGCTGATGTCCCAACCCAGGTCTTCTTCAGCTTGGAGAAAAGGTGTGTGGAACAGAAGGCTATTAGCCACCTTAAGCCTGCTCTTTCTGGGTGCTCACAGACCCCGCTGAGTTCCAGGAACAATAGCAATCTAATAGTGTTTGCTGCTTTGTGCCCTGACACCTTTAATCATCCATTTAGATGCAATACCATTAGTGCCCTGCCCTTCTGCAAACAGGTAGTGGAGTAGATTATTTTCTACACCTTGCTTGACTGCCCCCAGCTGTGGCCATTCTTTGACATCTTCAGTGCCTTCTTCAGCATGCTACACTTAGACATCTGTGAGACAACATGTATTTTTTCTGTCCCATACTGAGCAGACAAAGGAAGTGTGATCTACTGTCCAAGATGGTAAACCTGAAGAGCCAAAGTAACTGGCTTGCAGGGACCAGTTCTGAAACTGCCCTCTGCCTCTCTTGGTTCTTTTCTAGGCATGTCTCTCCTTTGAATTTAGGCATTTCACCCTGCATGAGAAAATAAACCAATTTGTGTCACACGAGGCCATTGAGGAGCCACTCTATATAAATGAAAGAAGGCTAGCTAGTACTAAAAATGTGCCTACATGAAGAGCTTGGGGGTGGAGTGGGGTGGGAGGTTCAGTCTCTAATCTCTAATTATGATGGCAGTTTGATTGATGAATGGTTTCCTTCCCACCCCTTAAAAAATTATGTACTTTTAATGCTTTTATAATTAAGGTCTAAAAAGTAAAAATATATATATATATTTCTTTTTTCTTCCTTTCTTTATTGTAGTGAGCAAAATCCCGAAGAGCAGTACAGAGTTCTGAAATTAATTTCAGTAGCATTTACTGAAAGTCAGCTATGTTTATGGCTCCCTCCCCACCTGCCTTTTAAAAGTAAAGCTTCCTGTTTCTTTTATTTTAAAACATGTTATGTGAACATTGTTGTCTTGAATTTCATGGTATTTATTGTCACCGCTGCAGGTAGTGACTTCATATGTAGGAAAAATCAAAATTGAATAAATTAAATCCCCAAACCCACATCCTTTTTGGGTGAGTCTGTATTTCACAGGTCAATAACAACTAATTTATTGTGATAAAGAAAAACACTCATTTTGTTCCCAATTAATAGATCTCTGAGTTTAAAGCAAAAAAGTTGTATGCTTTTTTGAGTATGTATTATCACAGAATATCAATACAATTCATATATTTTTAATATCAAAGGATAATTGCAATAAATTAATGTTCTGTGATACTAGTTTATAGCACTTTGTGATTAAAGGAAGCACAATATGCCTGTTTGTTCCTCAATATGAAGAGGTGTAAAATAAGTTTAAAAAATGGAAGTGATTATGCTTATTGGCACATATCCATAACCTGTTACAGCTGTCTTCACACATGCAGTAAAATTTTTCATCTTGTGAACTGATCTGATGACAAACAGGTTTATTATTATGTTTAGTAGCTTCCCAGATGGACAAAATTAGACTGAAGCAGGAAACTGCTAACACTGAAACATAATAATCCGATTTGGAAAACAAAAGTAAACGGGGAACAGAATTTTACAGGTACCCTGAGAACCCTATGATGCACATTTCACAAGCATAACAAAACTCCACATTGAAAACATACAACATAGATGCTAGAATTCTGCTTACCATATTAAAAAAGGCAGGAAATTGGAATTATTGGACAATGTACTGAACTGTATTTACTTTCAGAGGGCATGTGAAGATGAAATGAGGGGCATGTGTGCACGACACTTTAAAGTGGGTTAAATGCTTTTGCGCCACTTTTTAATGGTGTTGATGTTTGCATGTGTCGGCGGCATATTGTGCAGTAATACTAGCTGCTGTAGCAAATTCGGCGGCATAATGCACCTTACGTGACTTTGGGGTGCAGGAAACAAAAACACCTGTCAGGAATTTTAGTTTGCTGCTGTACAGCTGTGAAGCAAAGCACTGGGCTCTGTGCAGCTCAGAGGCTCTGCAAGCAGCCTGTGCAGGCAGGCTCTACTGAAGGGGAAAAAAAAAGCGGCAAGCCTGAACTTTTTTTTTTCTTTTCTTTTCTTTCCCCGCCTTGAGCCTGCCTGCCTGCATGAGCTGTGCAGAGACCCGGTACTTCCCTCTGCAGCTGTGGTGTCCCCCAGGACCGCCCAAACTGGGTGCCTGTGGGCGGATGCCGCCTGTGGAGGGCTGCTGCTGCCTTAGAGGGAAGCACCAGCCCCCCCGCCTCCACAGCCCAGGGACTGCTTTGCCCGCTGGCAGCTCGCCCTCTCCTCCCCACCACTGGGAGAGGCAGGTAAGACATGGATGTACATGACACAGGGCTTTACTTTACCTTAAATTGAAGCAGGGTTTTTAAAAACCCATTGCTTTGATTTAGGGCCCCTGTTTCGTGTACACATGCCCACAGAAAACACCTATTGACCCATTGTTTAAGAGCAGCAAGTAAAAATGCATAAATCCAATCTACCATCTTTGAATAAAAGGTACTATATTTTCCATATCTAAGCATCCTGTCTGCTTAACTGGCAAAGTTTCTTTTAAGAATCCTTTATATGTTGATTGAAGAATCAAATAAATATGCTTATATTTGTCTGTTTGGCAAGTATTTTCAGTATTTTGAAAAATAAATGATCATATTATTTATTCTTTTACTATTTGTTAAATCACTAAACTTACTTATACATGTACTATAGTGAAAAATCTTACCAACAACCACATAAAAGATGGACCTCAATAGATTTGTAAAACTGATCTTATTTTGTAAATGTACATCTATAAAACTCACTTTATTGATCATTATAAAAGAGTAACTAAAAAACCCCACTTGAATGACATAGAATGTTGATACAGGAATAGCTATGCAATCCCAAATTTTGTTATCTAAGTCAGAGATTTAAAACTAGATGGTTTTAAGTGTTTGCCTGCCTTTTTTGTGGCAGTCCTTTTTTTTAATATTAACTCATTATTTAAATTCCCCCTGTTAATTTTATCCCATGATGTAGATGAAGGAAAACATTTTATCATGTACAAAATCATGTCATGGATATAAATTAACTTATTCTTCAAAAAAAACAACCACTCCAAAACCCCATGAATATAGTTCACAGTTGTACTGGGACATGTGAATGGTGAAGGACCAGTGTGTAGTCACAAGGTATGCAAAAATTGACTGCTTCTGGAGACAGATTTTCCTCATACCTCAGTAATTACAATGCAGACTGAAGCACTGGGGAAAATATACCCTCCCCTTCACATCTGCTCTTCTTCTTAACTTTATGCTATTGTGACAGTTCCCTATGGGAGAATTCCTAGTTCCCACTATTTTTTTTTTTAGTATTATAATTCACTGTTGGCCCTTCTCTTTCTTTTCTCCTTCAGTTTGAATAGGTTCCTCAACCAATTCACACATCTTGAATGTCAGGGCTTTGCACCACTGCCAGCTGAAGCTTAGTGGCATGGAAGAACATAGCGTGTCCCAATGCCAGTTTCTGACCTCAGATTATTTGGGGTTTGTTTCTTTTTATATTGTAGATCAGCCGTGTTGAACTCATCTGGTCCCGGGGGCCAGATGAATGGCACGGACCAGATCAAGCCCACAGATCCCGTGTCCATATGCCTGATCCAATGCATATGGCACCCACCCGAGCCAGTCAAGGACAGTGGCCTGAGGGGGTGCCGCATGTGGGACAGCCCAGGACCTGGCCGCAGTGGGATCTGGCCCAGCAAGTGCTGCATGAAATGCGTGTCCTGGGCAATGCACACAGCAGTCTGGCACAGCATGTAGGTCAACAGAGCACCAGGGGCTAGATTTTGGGGCTCCATGGGCCACATAGGGCATATAGTTTCATAGTTTCTAGGGTCGGAAGGGACCTGAGAAGATCATCTAGTCCAACCCCCTGCCATGGCAGGAAAGAGTACTGGGGTTAAACGACCCCAGCAAGGTGTTCATTTAGCCTCCTCTTAAAAACCCCCAGGGTAGGAGCCTGCACCACCTCCTTTGGAAGTTGGTTCCAGACCCTAGCCGCCCTGACCGTGAAATAGCGTCTTCTGATGTCTAACCTAAATCTACCCTCTGCTAGCTTGTGACCGTTGTTCCTGGTCACTCCTGGCGGTGCTCGGGGGAACAGTGACACCCCCAATGCCTTCTGATCCCCCCGACCAGTTTGTAACAGGCCACAAGATCCCCCCTCAGCCTTCTCTTGTGGAGGCTGAACAGGTTCAGGTCCCGTAGTCTCTCCTCATAGGGCCTGCCCTGCAGTCCCCTGATCATGCGAGTGGCCCTCCTCTGGA
>NW_017729033.1:97172513-97176554 GCF_001723915.1 Gavialis gangeticus | reverse complement strand
GATCTGGTGATATGATCATAAAAAGCCACCAGGTTTGTCTGACAGGACCTGCCACTGATGAACCCGTGCTGATTGCCCCTAAGCATGCAGTCCCCTGCTGTCCCCTTCTGGATGTGTGCCAGAATTATTTTTTCAAACAGCTTGCCTAGGATCGAGGTAAGACTAACTGGCCTATAGTTTCCTGGGTCTTCCTTCCTCCCTTTTTTGAAGATTGGAACCACATTGGACCTCTTCCACTCCTCTGGCACCTCTCCAGTGCACCACGAGTGCTTGTAAAGCCGTGCCAAGGGACCTGCAATGACCTCGGCCAGCTCCTTTAGAACTCTAGGGTGGAGCTCATCCGGACCGGCTGACTTGAATACGTCCAGCCCCTCCAGAAGCTCCCTTACTAAGTCCTCGCTAACCCTTGGCCCAGGTATGTTTCATACCTGTGTTCTACATTAACAAATAGCCCATGCAATAGCTATGCTGCATGTTATTACATTTTGACAGAGAAGATAGTTTTCCACAAATGCTACAGTGCAGTCCCTTTTATCAAAATCCCTTCATGGAAATTCCCATACCATAATTTTGCTTATTCTTCCTTTGTTGCCTTATTCTTTCAAGTTATGTTCCTCCTCCTTTTCCTGTCCTGCCTTTGGATTATAGCATTTGTTTCACAAATGTTGATGCTAATAGAGAAATAGAAGAACCACCAAGATTCACCAGCACCCTCACATACTCCCTTTTTTAGAGTCCTGGTCCAGATTTTCAGAGGGAGATTCTTGGCAAGACTTGGCCACACCTATGTGCATTATTTTGCTAATATAAGAAATCTAGATAATAGCTGCATGGGTTATATAAGGTAATGATTTGAGAGGCACATCATAAAATACAGTGTAGGGAGTGACACAGAGGTAGATGGCAGTTAGATTCTGCGTGGTGTGCCAATGAGGAAGATGCTGCAAAAAAGACGACTGCTTTGTGTTTTCCTCAAGGTTATAAGTATTGTAATACTTTTGCTTGGCTCAGGACAAACTCCACTCTTGCTTAGTGCTGCTAGTGACCATAATCACCACAAAAATGAGTGAGGAGGAGCCAGAACTGGTCATCTGGCTATATGACATAGTTAAGCTATCATTTTGCCTAGGAATAATGCAGGAGTTATTAGGATCATAGGAACATAGGGCTGGAAGGGACCTTACAACGTCATCTAGTCAAGCCCCCTGCTCAAGGGAGCATCATCCTTGACTAAATCATTCCAGGTAAATGTCTGTCTAACCATCTCTTGAAAACTTCCAAAGGCGGAGATTCCACAATTTCTCTAGGTAGCCTGTTCCAATACTTGACCACTCCAGTCTGTGGGCCTTGTTATACAGTTGTTTTGGGCAGCTTTTGGAACTTTTAATACCTGGCTTGTCTGCACATTAACACCTTAAAGTGGTTTTAAGTACTTGTTATGAGTCTCTGATCCGTACTAACTCCTGTTTCATTAAGGTTTGGTCACTCCCTACAGATTTTCCACCCAAGTTGAAGTCTTCTAGTATCCCAGGATCTCTCACAGTCCCGCTTGTATAACAGGAATAGAAGCCTGTCATGGCTCACCAGCCCTCTAGTGGCAACTGACATTTACAGCTCCTGGTTATGCCCTTGCTCACCTGGCCTTTAGTATCAAGTCACAGCTGTGCAGGTGGGGGGAAGTCAGAGAAGGTTTCTAGACCAAGGATGTCACTGCTCTAGACTCTAAGCTAGCACTTACACTGATCAACATGTGTGTGGTTCACAGCAAAAGGTGTAACAAGGCCCTGTATTTGTGCATCCAATTATTCTAGCGTAGGGGCAGGCAATTATTTTGGGTGGAGGGCTGCTTACCAAGTTTTGGCAAGCTGTCGAGGGCTGTATGGGTAGCCCCACCCCTTCGCAGGTGCCCTGCTCCCTGGTCACCATCTTGTGACCGGAAGTCCCTCCACCTAACCCCTGACCTTTGCCACCTGAAGTCCTTCTTCCCTTGTCCCCAGAAGTACTCCTTTCAGCAAGGAGTTTTGCCTCTTGGAACCAGAAAAATACCAAATTATATTCCAAAAAGCAAATAACTACAGCATTCATTAAGCTGATTTCAAAAAATATTTTTGTTGTGATTTACATGTGTTTGTGTAGTATACAGAGGAGATTGCACAATAGCTTAAAATGAAGTCTTATTCTTGTATGTCGTGGGAGGTATGTATAGGCTTGTGGGGGGGCTGTGGGGGTCTGGGTATGTGGGCTATGGGTGGATATGGGGCTTGTGGGGGGCCTGTGTGTGGGGGCAGGGTGGCTGGGGTGTGTGAAGGAGTGGGGGTCTGCATGTATAGCAGTGTGAGGGGGGTGTGGGTACATGTGTATGGTGGAGGGTGTGTGTGAGACTCACCCTATGAACACACTGCCCCTGCCTGCACACACACATTTCCCTGACTACACACACGTACATGCACTGCCCTTGCCTGCACACATGTGTGTGCGCGTGCACGCGCACACACACACACACACACTGCCCCTGCCTGGGTGTGCACATGCGCACACACACACGTACCAGCATGGCCCTGTGCTCCCTGATCTGGTGATGCAGGTGGGAGCCATGTATGCAGGAGCAGGGCAGGGGCAGGAAGAGAGTGAAATGGCTGGGGCTGGGCTGCTCAGTCCTGCTGAGGGCTCTCCCTGGGTCCTACTGCCCCTGGTTCCCATCAGCTTTGATAGGCAGCCAGGAGCAAATAAATATTAATTTACTAATTTTGTTAGGGGCCCCGTGGGTTGGATAGAATGGCCTGGCAGGGTGGATGTGGCCCACAGGCTGTATTTTGCTCACCCCTGTTCTAGCCCAAGTGAGGGGGTTTGCAATGTTGTTGTTGAATCTCATTTGATTAATTGCAGACCATTCTGGATACTAGCTCTACCCTTTGGAGAACCTGCAACTCCACTCAACTTGGTGTCATCCACAAAATTGCTAAGCACTTGGTTCCATTGTCCAAATCATTAATGAAAATATTAAACAATATTGGACCCTGGACAAACACCTGGGGAACCAAACTCAATACTTCCTCCCAACTAGACACAGAGCCATTGATGACTAAGATCTTACCAGTTATATATCCAGCTCCCAGTACTTCTGTCTAGTTCTATTTCCTTAGTTGTTAATGAAAATGTCATGAGAGAATGTGTCAAAAGCCTTGCTAAAATCAAGGTGTATCACATCCACTTCTCTCCCCCCAATCCATAGAGCCTGTTGCCTTATCATAGAAGGAAATCCAATTGGTCAGACATGACTTGCTCTTGATGAATCCTTGATGGCATTCCTGATCACCTTGTTCTTCTCTAGGTGCTTCACAATAGAGGAAGCTTCTCCATGATCATTTCAGGTATCAAAGTCAGGATGACTGGCCTGCAGTTCCCTGAATCATTTTTCTTCCCTTTTTTAAAGTTGTGTACTATGTTTGCTCTTTTCTAGTCATGTGAGACCTCATCTGAGCTCCTTGAATTCTCAGAAGTGATAGCCAGTGACTTTGGCCTGGTAACTCTGGGAGATGCACAGATTTTCAGTCTCACTACCACAGTGTGCTTTTGCACAACTTTCAATGCATGGCGATGGCTTAATGCCACTATTCAGCTCCTAAGGAATTTACATACTCTCTATGATTTTCTCAAAGGGACTTGCTGTACTGATGTATTTGACTATATAGCCCTTTAAATCCTACATTTTCCCCGTCAAACTTTAGTAATACTCTGTCCTTAGTTGTTTCTGTGGCCTTGCTTTACTCCCTTCACTTTTTACATATGTGCCTTTCTTAATTAACAAGGGCAAAAGAAGCAGATTGCAAGAAGTAATGTAATGTTCTCTTGAGAGGAGGCATTCAGAAAAGTATAAATAGAAAGTGAGGCATAACTGCTTAATACCAAATATGACATAGTTTTGTAAATGGTCTTCAAGAAATATAACCCCAATTCTAACAAGGGGTCTTTAGATCCAAGTAATGGTAAGAGCGTATATATATCCTAATGTTCTAGCAATCTTTAACTGTTTTTCTGTGT
>NW_017729033.1:97158709-97172162 GCF_001723915.1 Gavialis gangeticus | reverse complement strand
ATATATATGTATATGTGTGTGTGTGTGTGTGTATATATTGTATGGTATATTTAGGAGTTTCATTCTGTTATGAGAGTACATTTCTTTTTTTTCCACAGACTTATTTACTGAGGGACACTAACAGAATGGTAGACAGAAGAAATAGACCATGATAGAGCCACATCAATTCTCTTCTAAGCCAGTAGTGTAAAAGTGGTGTTATAGCTGTGATGGTCCAGAAATTACAGGAGAGGGAAGGATTTCTTAGGAAGATATCTTTTATTGAACCAACTATGTAGTTTGGATAAAGTTAGAAAAGCTTTTGAATGCAAGATATTCTTGGTCAGGTCTCTGTTCACAGGGAGCCAGACACAACACAGTGAAAAACAGTAGAGGGAACAGGCTGAGAGAAATTCTGAGGGGTAACAGACACACATTTAGCAGAAGGAAAGAAGCTGATTACTGGGAGGTCAAGGTCTATCAAGAGGGAGGAGGGTCAGTCTCATCTTTCTTGTGTTGGAAGAATTCATGAATTTGATAAAATATAACATTCCATAAATTCAGTATCAGTGTTTAGTTGTTGTCCAGCCAGCTTAAGTTTGCCTTTTAAAAGTGTTAGGTAGATTTGCCTTGAGCACAAAGATAGTGAGGTCAGAGGAGGAGTCACTGTTCTGTGAGAAATGTGCTCCTAATGGTGTGTATGTCTCTGTCCCTTATATTTTTTCTGTGAGAGTTCATTCTGGTGCACAGGTGCTGTTTAGTTTCACCCATTCATTTGCCACGATTGCAATTGGTGCATTGGATTAGGTATATCACAATTTGGGAAAGGCATGCAGAAACCATGGGTTCTGATGTTACCACCACGTGAATTCTGATACTAACACATCTGCTTGGAGGAGAACAGTCATGATGCACACCTGCCTGGCCTAAAATCTGCCTTTATACAAGAACGATACCCCAGTAGAGAATCAGACTATACATTTGAAAGACATATCCAATACCCTGCAGTAACCTGCTACAATACAAAAAGAAACCCCTCCATGGCAGCACACATCTGGTGGTCACCTGCCACTCCACACCAGAACTGATCAGAAGAATCACCAAATGACTACAGTCTATACTTGACAAAAATCAGACTATGAGAGAAATATCTCTAGTCCCTCTGCTTCTGGCTTTCAAACAGCACCCTAACCTTGTAGCTCATTATCAGAAGCAGCTCTCTACTATTCAACAGACTGCAAATGGAACACAGCTTTGTCTTGGCAAGAAATGCTTAGCCTGTCAGCATATTTCCGCTGCTGCTCCCCTTATAAAAAAAACCTATCAGAATCCATGAATTCCTGTGATCAGAGACCTTATAAAGAATGTCCTGCATTCAAAACCTTGTTTAACTTTATCCCAAATACATAGTTGGTCCAATTAAAGATAACACTCTAAGAAATCCCTGCCTTCTAATTCAGAACACAGAAGCCCAGCAGTTTCCTGAACTTGACAACTCCAGTAGTACAATGTGAGACATTGAAATACTGTATCAGCAGCCATACCAGCTGAACACCAGCTGTGGGGGTCATGTGTCTTCTCTCCCTGCTGTAGTTGTGAGTAGTCTGTATTGCAGGGGTGCTGAACCTCTGGCCTACAGGCCAGATTTGGCCCACATAGCATTTGTATCTGGCCTACAGGTCTCCTCAAAAGTCGGGAAATTTAGCAGTGGGGCAGCAGTGGTAGTTAATACTGCCACCCCTCCCCGATGCCTCAATCCCAAGCCCTCATGGTGGGTTGCAGGTGGGCCATATCCCCCCTTCCCTCTGCACAGCTGGACTGAGGACAAGCCACACCCCTCCCCTTGTGCAGCTAGTTCAGGACCAACCCATTCCTTCTTCTCCCCATTCATGGGTCCAGGACATGCCCCTTTACCCCACAGGGCTGGGCCATGCCCCCTTGCTTCCCACCCAACCAGGTTGGGGCTAGGCCACATCCCCATCCTTCCATGGGGCAGGGCATGACCCCTTCACCTGCAGGGCTAGTTTGGGACTGGGCCACACTTCCTCTCCCCCCTGCCCACCCCATTGGGTTGGCCCTTGCCCCTTTTCCTCCTGCCCAGCCAGGTTAGGGCCAAGCTCCAACCCCGCGCTGCAAGTTTGGGTTGGAGCTAGGCTAAGACCCTTTTCCCCACATAGCTGAGTTGGGGATGGGCTTCCTCCTCCCTTATCCTGGTGGCTGGATGGGACCCTGCTGTGCCTACCCTGGGCACCAGATTAGGTGTGCCTGCCAGAACTGGCCCATGAAGGAACTGGACACTGCCCATCCAGACTGCTGGATGAAAAGGTGGAGTGCCACTGCTGCATTGCATCTTATTATGCTGGGTTTTTTTTTTTTATTGTTTCCTCCTCCAGTTCATTTAGAGCAAAAGTTAAGCAGTATAATTGCATTGAAAGGTGCTTATTATAATTGAATATTTTGCTGAGGAAAACAAGTTCTAAGAAAGGAACACAAAATAAGGCTTTCATCAATTTTGTGTCATATTTGAGTATTTGCTTCAAATTGTAAGTACATGAGTACTGGCAGACAGCTAGGTGGTATAACTGGTTATTTGTCCCAATAATGCACTTCTGAAATCTCTAGCCTATTCATATACTAGGGCCTTGTTACACGTTAAACTGTGAGCCACACAAATGTTGATGGGTGCTAGTGCTAACTTGAGTTTGGAGCAGTCACACTTCAGGCCAGCATGGACCTGTAGGGATTGAAGGGTAAAAATACCCTTTCTCCCTGCCTCCAGGGCTCCATTGGTTCCTGCCCCCCATCCGTCAAGGTTCCCTGCTGCCCCTGACTACTTGTAGCTGTCCACCTGTCTGTCCCAGGGGAGCAGACAGGGAGGGGTTAACGTTCCTGCCCAGTCACTACTTCTAGACTGCAGCTCTTCTCCTGGCTAAGCCCACCAGAGAGCAGTGGCAGCTAGGCAGGTTAAGCTTTCCCTGCCTGCTCCCCCAGGACAAAGTGTGGGCATCCACAAGTAAGCAGAGTGGCAGTGATTGGGGATCTGGGGTGCTGGGGAGGCTGGGGGCAGTGGGCCTGATCCAGGCCAGCAGGGTAGATTGGTGGGTGTTTATGGTGTTCCTCAGAGCAGTCCTTTTTTGTACCAGGACCAATTTGTAAACATTGGCCATTTCTGACCCAGTAAGCCTCACTCCTGACCCGCTGCCTAGAACCCAGCCCCCCAGTGTTGAACTCTGAAAGCCTGCAAGGGAAAAACAATGGTTTACCACTTTTTCCTTTTAGAGGAGAATCCATTTTTAAAGTTTGATTCATTTTTAGTTTGATTAATTTTGTTTTGTTTCATAAAATTGTGTGACCCACTTTTGTGGTGCATCCCACCAGTTGAGAAATACTGGCCTAGAGTGGCTACACCTTAATGTAACATGAGCTGGGTAATATGGATCAGACATAACCCTGCCCTGGAGTGCTGTCCTTCTGAGCTGCCTAATGAGCACTTAAAACTAGTTTCAAGTGTTAATGTGCAGACAGTCCAGGTGTTAAGAGCTCTGTGAACTGCCCAAAATTATGATGTAACAGGGCTCCTATTTTGGTCACTTAATTTTAAGGGCTAAGTACAGACAGTCAAAAAGCCCAATGTTGAATTGATTCAGTGTTTGCAGGTTAGTTTAAGCTGCAAAGATTAAATTGAAAAACAACTAGACACGCATTTACCTCTGATTCAAGAAATGTAGCCACATGTCTCCAGTGGCTCAGGCTAGAAGTTAGGGGGCGTGAACTGTGTTCACTTCCTCTTCTTGCTGTCCCCTAGATCTCTGGGATTTGCAGTCCAGCATCATAGCAGCAGGACTCTGCAAGTTTGCTCATTGCTGCTTCTCCCTGCTTCCAGGTGCCTCTGGAATTTGTAGTTCATAGTTGCAGTCAGCAGTAATTTTCAGTAAGTTTAGCAGCAGGGCAGCTCTGTATTCAAGGGAAGGAGTGTTTAACCCCCCTCCATGGCCCAATACTCCAGCCAGTTTGCCACGGGGTGGAGGGGAGGGGCAGTCCCTGCCTCTCTCTCCCTCCTGCTACCCGCAACCCAACCCTTCTCTGCTAAGGCAGGCAGCACAGCTCAGCCCAGGGCTGGAAGCCATGCTGGGGGACTGTGATTTTACTTGAACCAGGAATGGGTCTGGGACAGAAGTTTCATAAACCAGTTTGACCCAAATCAGTTAAGTGTGATAGTATATTCAGCCACATTTAGCCATTTTGAAACTGGTTTATGTGCACGGAACTTTTGTTTTGTTACACGTTTAAACCAGTTTGTGATTACTTAAATGGGTTTATATGTAATTTCTGTCCCTAGCCAAGGAGTTTGGTGACATGTGCCCAAATTACAAAGCATTTTGCTTTTTAAAAAAGGCCTAGGCATGTTGCTGTTTAGGTACTGACAGGCATGTGTGGAGACAATTTTGAAGTTCTTAGTGACTTACACTTGTTTTCATGTGCATCAAATTGAATTACAGACATTACTTTTGCACACATAATCTCACAAAAAGGATGGCCTCTCCATCTTAATGTCTACATGTAACTAGTAACAGTTATCATTGCTACTTTTAATATTATGATGCACAAATATATGTGTGGAAGGATTGCTTTGTTTCTTTTATAAATATCTGCTATACTTCCTTTTTCCATTTTCAGTCAGATCAAGAACTACCCAATAATACTTTTTAATTGATATTTCTCTGTTGTTTTGTGTGAGTAGAACTATGAAATTTTATGGCCATCTGTTCCTGCACTGAAATAAGAGATGTCTGACAGGAACTTCAATAAAAGGCTTAAAAGAATCAGATGCTAACGAAATGGACTTGTATGGAGGGAGCTATGCACAATTCTATATAATGCCTTTGGATGCATTAATTTGTTTGTACTGCAACTTAGAATATGTTATTAAAAATATCACACATGACAGAAGAGAATTGAGTTTCATTACTGAGATGTAATTATCTCACACTGTGTGAAACTGCCTTTTCTTGTCAGAAGCAAAGTAGAAGCGTTAAGTCTATTATAACATCTCTTTTGATGGTTTTATAGGATATAATGAAAGATGAATGCTCAGTGCTGAAGCTGCAGTTGAAGGAGAGGGATGAACTCATTTCCCAGCTACGCGAGGAGCTGGTAAGCAGGACGTATACTTTTGTTTGGGAAGTCCTCTCTATATGACAAGGTCACTCACTGAGACCACAAAGCAAGTATATACAGTTTCACAGTTTTCTGCTCTAGGATATATATCTTAAGGCTATATCACTGAGTCTCATTAATGCAGATTTAATAACTCTACATTTCTGGGGACTTTCTAGCCACTGAAATGGCTTCTTTCCAGATACACACTGGTAGTGCTTGTTTATTTTGAAAGATAGTGTTGACGGTTGTCTTGCAGTATCAAAGAGGCATTAATCAGTTGTAAATGAACAACACAGCACTATGTTCTGCTTGACATATGCCAAAAATCTTGAAGGGCAGTATACATGTTCTGGTGAGTTGTAAATGGCTCTTCCTTATGCTATTTTGCATAGCTACAAAGCCATCCAGCATACAACTAAATATTCTTTCCTACTGTAATTGATGTTTCCTTCATTTGAAAAATATCTTCCATATTTTCTTGATACAACTTTTCAATATCATATTGGGTTGCAAGGCTTTGTTATAATGCTTTTGGGATCACCAAATCTGTCACAAGGAGCAAAGCCATATAAAAACTTTTGGTTGAACACCATTAAATAATGTCTTCAATTATTTTTTAGAATCCTTTAAAAATTCTCCTGTTGATGTTCCTCGGGGTGTTTTAGCAACAGAATAATTGACTAAGGAAAATGTTTAACTACATACTTAAGTCATCCTTAATTAGGAAAGTTTAAACATATGTTTAAATGTTATTGACTTCATTGTGAGTTAAATGTATGGTTAAAGTTAAGCTGGCAATTTGTCATTGACAGAGAGAGAGACAGATACTACAGTGTACAGTCTGTCCTTCCCACTCCCAGTATGGTAGTAACTGGCCTGTCTGGAAGTTAAAAAGCTTGCAATCAAAGATTAGGTTTAGGTAAGGGGAAGTGTTTATATGCATCTTCACTGTTTTAACCCATTTTTCTCTGTTCTGTGTGCTTTCAATTGAATTAATCATACTTTATCTGGAAGAAACTCACTTGAGTAACTTTAGTTAGTTCGTATTCATGCATATCTGGAGGAAAAGGTTGTATGTGTTCCAAATACAGTTGGTCCTGTTATGTTAACACAGTTAGGAAACTGTGCCACCCTTTCTCCAGTCCTAGAGTGATTGAACCATGAGGGTTCACACTTCAGGGCGGTGCAGAAAGTGAAACTGATCACCTGATGAGTGCACTCAACAGAGATTTACAAGAATGTGTCTAAAGTATAGCTGCCATGTAACCAGAGCAAAGGTATTATAGGATCATAGGAAAGTAGGGAGGAGAGTAGGGTTGGAAGAGACCTCACAAGGACATCTAGTTCAGCCCCTTCCTCAAGATAAGATCATTCCCGGCTAAAACATCCCAGGCTACATGTTACATTATATTGCATTTTATATAGAGAGAGAGGTATGCTCCCCAAAATTAATAGAAGATAATCAATGAAAAATAAATAAAACCTAAATTGTGTGGAAAGTGAAGTGCTTTTCTATGACAAAAGGCCTCTTTCCTATATCAGCATCTGCAAAATAAATACAGGGAACTAATATTCTTTCATTTTTTCAGATTTGGATACATTATGAATGATCTATTATGTAATTATCATCTAAAATTAAATGACAAAATGGGATACAGAGAACATCAAACTGCTGTGCATTCCTGGAGCATTAATACAATATCAGTCTAATTCAGAAGATACATTATCAACTAGTTGACAACTTTGTCTTTGTAAAATTATGCTTTATTGATACAGTGAGCTGTAGCTCATTTGAAGTTAACTATTGGTAGAGTGAATCTAATATATGTCCATTTTAGAAAAATGCCAGTAGGGAATTTAGTGTTTGAGCTTTTTAATAGATAGAAAAGGATATGTCCATAGGGTAATGACAATAAGTATTTCCATAAGAGATAAAAGAAGATTCATGCACTAAGATTGACTTTGTTACAGTGAGTTGTACAATTTCAAAAACAGAGTTGAAATTAGTCTCAAAAGTCAGTATTTAGCTACTTCAGATAAATGACCTGAGTACCCACTAACTCTCATTGACTTTAGCTAGTACAAAACATAGTGACTTTGAGGATATAAGCATTCACATCAACTGAAAATCTCACCAAATGCAATGGAAGTTACTGGTTGCTCAGAAAAGTTGAAAAGTTGGCCATTATTCTAAAATGCCTAAAATATAGTGTTAAGAACCTAATTTTCAGCCATTTGGATTTCAGAAACAAAATCTTGGCACAAATTTGGCTTTTTCTGAGGCATGTAGCATAGCAAGATTTCAGACCAGAACTTATTGAAAGGATGAAATAAAATCCCATGAAAAATATGTGCTAAAACACTTAACATTTCCTTTTAAAATGTAGCCAAAGGTGGGAAAGGATGGGGACAAGGGAGTTATGTTTGTGACTCCTGTTCCAAGGATTATTGCTGTTTTTCTCACACAACTGATTTTTTGCAAAAGAAAGAATCAGTCCTAGGAGTAAGGACTAGAACGCAAGATTCCTACCTCCTAAGTCAATACCCTAAGACATTCCTTTCCTCGAACTAATGCAACTTGAACATGGACGGTCAAGAGTGGCCCCACTAGTCCGGCTTACTAGCTGCTACTTAGGTCACTGTCATTGGAGGCACAGGTTTGAAACTTCTCAGGCTGAAAGGGACATTGAACTGGTATGTTGTGCCCCCTAGTGGAGTATACTTATAGAAAAGGTGGGTATCACTGCCACCACCATTTTAATCATAATGCAGCTGCAACTGTTTGGTTTTTTTACTTCCCTATCTCCTGTCTCTGTGTGTTAGGTCTTCACTGCTCTGGGGCCTTGCTAGCTGGTGCCACCCTTATCTCATGTTATGGAACAGTGTGGTACATGCCCTCTCTGTCTCAGGCTGTGTGTATATCAGTTGGCCTTGTTGTGTTAGTCAGCCTGTCTGCTTCCAGGGCTGTGTGAAACTGTGTGTGTGAAACCCAAGCTCTTTAGAAATCAGTTAACTCCTGCTGCCCACCCTGAACCATTCTAATACCTATAAGCCAATTCCCAAAAAGCAAACCTTTAAATAGCATTTCTAAGCCAACACTGGAGTGGTAGTCACCACTCCTCCTGGCTGTGCTGATATAGCCACTTCTTTCCATTACCCAGCTGCAAAATGCTGATAAAGCCCCCTGGCTCCTTGAGCCAAATAAAATAGTTCCACAGTCCACAGACCCTGGGCCGTGGAACATATGTTGCTAACTTCTGCCTTAATCAGAAGACCTCCTTCCCACCTACAGCGAAAAGTCTAATTACCTGTTGAATTTTAAAGTTGCACAATCATTTGTTGCAGTCTTTTGCATGCTTAACTGGACCTTTTATAATTCATCACTCATTAGTTGCTGTGATAGAATGACACTATTATAAGTTCTGCAATATAATGTAAAATTAGAGTACCAAATTCAGTTTTTGTCTCCTTCTTAAAATTTTTTGAAAAGTTTAGCTAATATTATTCATCATTTATATAAATGTCAAGCAAATAATATGATGTAAATGTATATCCCTTGTCCTCCCAGAAGGCTCAAGTACAGTTGCCATTTTATGTGTTCAAAAATGGTCAATGGCATTAGGAGAGCAATTCTTTACAAATTAAATTACTATAGCTATTCATAATCACTTCTGGCTAATAACAATGTGTGCCTTTTTAATTTAAAGAGGCAGCAGGAAAGCCAAGACTTGAGGAAATATTTCTCATCATTTTTTATTTTTCAGAACAGTTCATGTTCAGAAAAAATAGTTATTGAATAGCTGTAAAAGGAAAACTTTGGAAAACTGGAAGTTGCATCTTGTTATAAAATTCAGATGTGGCATTTTAACATTTCCATAGCAAATTTCAGAAATGAGGATAGTCTTGTAATTTTGACAGCTATGCATATGAAAATTCTTACCTGCCTGCAGCCATAGGAACCAGCCATAAATTCCTGTTCTATGGAGTGAAAATAATAGCCTTCACAATTTTGAGTGCTTAGTTATTAGCCTAAAAGTTGGAAAATGTGAAAAGTAAAAGACTAACTTAGTGATATGTTTTCTGTGTTTCAATAAAAAAATATTGATTGACACCCTTGGATACCAGAGTGCTTTCTCTTTTAAGAGAAATAAGACATAGGCAGATATAGCATAGGGGAAGATTTTTTACATGCTGGCCCAGATGACATTTCCAGGAATGAGAACATAGTTCAACCTCCCTGCTTGTTAACTCTCTGACTTTTCCTGCTGAGAGTGTCCATAATGGTGCCAGTGGTATAGATATCTTTTTTTAGAAACAGGCATCTCACTAGACATTCACAAACACCCATTCTGTATAGACGATACGAAATGGACATTTAACATGGTCTTCTTTTTAGCACTGGCTGTTTTATAATGAATATCTTCCAAGTGAAAAGTATTAATTTGTAGGTTACAAAATTGCAGTTTATGAGACCTATTTAAAAGTTGGTATTTTAAATCTGAATAAACTAATCATTTATTTTTTCCCTTTTGGCTTTTATGGAACTATTTTATTCAGCCCCCAGAGGCAGGGGGCTCTGGCAGCTGGGGAGCTTTGTTGCCAACACAGCAGCTGGGCAGCAGGAAGAAGTGGCCATATAAGCACAGCCACAGGATGTGGTGACTGCACTTCTAGTGCCCACCAGGTTTGAAGCAGCCCACACTCAGAGCTAAGCTCTGGTAAAGTGGTCACCTGATGCAAAAGGCTCTAAGTTTAAACACTTTTTGTTTTCCTATTAGACAATGTGAGTATGATCTTTTTTGTTACAATATACTGAAAAGTGAGGCCCTAAGTTCTAGCAGTTTAACCAATAAGCATCAAACTGATGACCTGACTGTCAAGCTAAGAGCACCAGTTTCACATTTCAGTTCCATACATTTTTATAGTCAAAATTTGAATGACTGTGTAGTCTGACCTCCTATATAACCTAAACCAGGGATTGGAAACCTTTTAGAACAATGGGAGTGGTAGTGGTATGCAGATACCACTGTGGCCCACCCCTTGCTTCCTTCCAATAAGGGAGGAAAAGAGGGCAGGAGGGGAGAAGGAAGTGGCTGCCATTGTCAGGGTGAGGGAACCAGCGGAGGGTGGAAGGATAGAGTAAGAGAGCTTACCTCTGGTAAGAAGTGCCTGTTGTAGGGGAGAGACTGTATGCAGTGCCTGATATGAGGGAGGTAGAGAAGAGAGCAGGGAAGTCTGCAGAAGGGAACAGAGACTGTGCAGGAGGGAGAAGGGAATGTCCCAGAGTGAGCTTCTTGCCTGATCCTGTGTATTGTGGGCTGGATCTAGCCTATGGGCTGTAGGTTTCTGACCCAACCTAAACCGTAGAAACTTAGTCAGTAATGATCTGCATCAAGGAGATGACTTCTTTTTTCCCCATGATACAGTCCTTGGAAAGCTTTAATTTGAAGCCTTCAAGTTCTAGATGATCCGAAATATCTCTTGATAAGTTGTTCCACTGATTGATTAATCTCACTGTTAAAACATTTGCACTTTATATTTAGTCCATAACTGTCTTCTGATGGCCTGGTTTGCAGTATGGGGAGGTGTGTTTTGTACCATACAATGGTCAGGTGTGCACACTTTTTATACCTTTTACACCAGATAGCACCACAGTTCTGGAGTATTGAACTAACATGGAATTATTCAGGCATTTTTTCAAAAGGGGTCATCTCCATTCCACAGAGGTTCATGCATATCTGTGAGTTTAGAGTCTGGTTCATAGCCTGAGAACCTTCCTGGGAGATTCATTGGGACAACATTGGGGCTGGGCCTGCACATAGGCAACCCTGTAACCTTGTGGCTCGGCCAAGACCAGCAGGTACCCAGGCCATGTGCACGTGAGGTGCTGTAAGGGTTTTTTGGCACACATCTACAGGGTCCTGGAGTACTTGGGCATGGGGGAGGGGACACTGGGCATCCAAGGCAGGGCAAGCAGGTAGATGCCCCTGGAACCTTCAGGAGCAGGTGTGGCATGGCCAGCTGCCTCCCTATTACAGGAAGAGGACACTGGAAATTTTCAGGCTGGGGCATAGGCTGTTGCCAGAATCATGAGGTGTCTTCTGGAAGCCCTTGGAAAGATTGAAGTTGTGGGGTGGCCTGGCCAGTAGAGCCTGGGTCACTCTGGAGCAGGGGTTACATCCACCTGTAGTGAGTGGGAAAGCCACACTTTGAAACCTGCACTTATGCACATCCACCACCCCTTTCCATCCACCCTTCCAGCCTTCCTTCCAGCCTTCTGTCTATACCCCCAGAGCCAGAACATCACCAACCCACAGACACCCACCCACCCCATCGGGACCATTGCAGACCATGGATGAATCCATCTCATCCTCATCCACTAACCAATGCTGGTTACACAACTGGGACTATAGGGAGATGAGGGATCTCATCACCATCTGGGGCAAGGAGGAGACCAGCAACAGCTCCACTGGAGTAGGGGTGTATTCAAGCACCTTGTCCAGTACATGTGGGGCACAACAGGGAGTGGGTGCAGTGTCATGTGAAGACTAAATGTATGAAGATGCAGTATAAGCATGTACATGATGCCAACAAAAAGGCAGGGCCAGGATGTAGACCATGCTCTTCTGTGAGGAGCTGTCCTACTTCCTTGCCATGGATAAGGCTATGGAGACCTCACATGCCTATGGGGTGTGGGAGGAGTCATTGGCAGAAACACCACTGAAGGAGGAGGCTCAGGGAGACCATGGGACTGCAGGACAACTGGGTGCCCAGGGGATTGTCCCCAAGGGCCACAGGGCAAGAGGTTAACTGATAACCCCTGAGGTTTTTGCCCCATTGGTGCTGGTCCTCACATCATAACAGGATGTGGGAGCTAAGTTGCACCTACAGCTGGATCTGAGCTCACTTGACATCATCTTTGGCATGGTGAAGAGTAGGGAGCACGGCATGGAGGAGTGGGAGGAAAGCTCCAACAGCATGGGAATTGAGACCCAGGACCTGGAGTCTGAGCCTGCACCCTACACATCATAGGAGAACCTCTGAACCTGGTTCATGGCAGGACACGGAGGCTATTGTAAGTCACAATAGAAGGTGCTTGTTCTGAGGCTTTTCTGGAACTCAAGGGCTGGGCATAGGGGAGGGTCCATGGTAACACAGAAGGAGGTAAGGGGCATGCTTGCCCATGGCAGTAGCCAATTAGGGGTGTCCTGGGCACTCAGCTGTGCATGACAATCTCCAGCAGCCCAGGAAGCCTGCAGGACATGCTTGGAGGCATCTAGGAATGCCCCCAACCTACAGGTTTTGGCCAGTACAAGCTGACTATATGCCCCCCAACCTCAAAGGGTGAACATGTAAACTGTCCACTACTGATATAAACTGGGATGCTTATAGAAAACCGCATAACTTAGACCAATTCCTCCTTGGGCTTTTTGAGCATCCGTACATAGCCCGAATGTTATATTTGTCCATTTTATTTGCCAACTGGGGACATTAATCCTTTCATTCAAGCTGTAGAAATTCATGCTTTAGAACTGGAGGTTCTGAGATTGACCCTCATGATCTGGAAGATAATTGTTATTATACAGATTTTGTCTTTACAAATCGCTCCTTGCAAATATCTTCCCTCTCCTTGTCCAAGAACTATGTAAATTGAATGTTTATGAAACATCACCACAGGACAATAACCACTGCCAGTAGCAATTTGTGGAACCCTGGGGCACCAACTAGACCCATCCTTTTGGTACCTTTGGACTTATGAGGAACCTCAGGATCCTGGTATGGGGATACCTCCTGTAACAGCACTCTGACAGAACACATAACTATAATGTGTGAAGCCCTAAGGGACCACAACTCCAAGGAGTTTAGGAAGAGTGGTTGCTCCTCAAGGGAGAAATCCTAGATGCACAAGCTAAGGCTATTCCATCTTGGAGGCAGCAAAAGGGCACAGCAGCCCACTTGGCTCAGCAAGGAACTAGAAGACCTCCTGCACCTAAAAAGAAAGACCTACAAAGGATGGAGGATGGTATCAACCTCCAAGGAGGAATATACTGCACTGGTCCAGTCCTGCATGGAATAAACCAGGAAAGCCAAGGCTGTGATGGAAATCCAACTGGCTACTAGTATCAAGGGTAATAAAAAGTCCTTTTTTAGATATGTGGGGAGCCAGAGGAAAAGCAAGGGAAACATTGGACCCCTGCTAAACCAGATGGGAAAACTGATGCCCGATGCCCAGGAAAAAGCCAACCTACTAAATGGGTAATTTGCATCAGTCTTTCACAAGTCCCATGGGATGCCCCTGCCCATTACGGGACAG
>NW_017729033.1:97153491-97153709 GCF_001723915.1 Gavialis gangeticus | reverse complement strand
TCATGAGAGGGTGTGAGCTATGGGACTCTTCAGCCTGGAAAATGCAGGCTCTGGGGTGATCTGGTGGCCACTTATAAGTTTATAAGGGGTGTTCACCAGGATCTGGGGGAACGTTTGTTCACTAGAGCACCCCAAGGGATGACAATGTCAAACGGTTATAAACTCCTCCAAAACCATTTCAGGCTGGACATAAGGAAGAACTACTTTACTGTCTGAGA
>NW_017729033.1:97147817-97148491 GCF_001723915.1 Gavialis gangeticus | reverse complement strand
CACCTCAGGGTACTCAAGGAGCTGTCTAACATCCTAACTCAGCCCCTGGAATGGATCTTTGAGAACTCCTGGCACTCTGGCGAAGTACCCAAACTTGGAAGGCTAATGTGGTGCCTATCTTCAAGAAAGGGAGGAAAGTGCATCTGGCAAACTACAGGTCCATCAGCCTGACCTCTATCCCGGGGAAGGTCTTAGAAAAGATTATAAAAGAGGCCATTCTTAATGGACTGGCTGATGGCAACATCCTGAGAGAGAGCCAGCACGGGTTTGTTGTGATTAGGTCTTCCTTGACAAATCTTATTTCCTTTTACGACCAGGTGACCTATCACTTAGAAAAGGGGAAGAGATTGATATTGTATATCTCAACTTTAAAAAAAGCCTTCAATCTGGTATCCCATGATCACCTCTTGGCAAAACTGACTAACTGCAGCCTCGGGTCCACCACGATCCACTGGCTGAGGAATTGACTCCGTGGTCAGACCCAGAGTGTGGTGGTTGATGGAAGTCAATAGTTGTGGTGCCCTGTGACCAGTGGGGTTCCTCAAGGCTCTGTCCTTGGACCTATTTTTTTCAACATCTTCATTAACAATGTAGACATTGGTATCAGAAGCGGACTTGCCAAGTTCGCCAATGATACCAAACTGTGGGGTAAAGCATCCATACCTGAGGACAGG
>NW_017729033.1:97135738-97142817 GCF_001723915.1 Gavialis gangeticus | reverse complement strand
CTACTTTACTGTCTGAGCCCCCAAGGTGTGGAATAGCCTGACATTGGAGGTGGTTCAAGCACCTACTTTGTATGCCTTCAAGATAAAAGTGGATGTTTATCTTGCTGGGATCCTATGACCCCAGCTGACTTCCTCCCCTGGGGCAGGGGGCTGGATTCGATGATCTTCCAAGGTCCCTTCTAGCCCTAATGCCTATGCAATCTATGAATATTTATTATTTACAATATATGTAGATACGTATGAATTTATATTAAGATATTTACATACATACATATATTTATATTTGTAGTATACACCGCTATTTATTCTAAGGTTTAATTCATAACTCAGTTAACTTGTGCAACAGTACTAATGAACTCAACACACAAATATTAAGGCTGTGTGAAATTTCGCTGGCTGTTTCATTTCAACGCTGTTTTGACTTGTTTTGAGCTCGAAACAGTGAAATCAAAACAAAATAAATGGCTTCAAAACAGCCTTTGAACAAAATGAGGGCAGTCAACACATTTAAAAAGTTTTGAGGCTGAAGCTGGGCTTGCCTGCAGGGAAACAGAAAGTAAGGAGAGGGGGGAGAAGAGGGGGGAAGCACTGCTCTGATATTGACTATGTAGCTTGCTAGTGACTGTGATCCTTCCCTGATGTCCCTTCCAATCTCAGTCCTCTGGGGGAGGGATGGAAAAACCGCATAAAAAGCAGCATTGTTTGAATTGGGTTGCTTTCTCCTTTGGGGTCAGTTACTGAGCTGTCTTCCAGAATCTCAGCAGCAGTAGACAACAAAGGCTACCATTCATTTCCTACTTGCTAGCCTAGCAAGTGGGATTCATCAACACCTTTTGCTTTCTTTCTATACCCTTTTATTTTATTATTATATTCATTCATTGATTCCTTTCAATTTATTCCTCCCCCCAAATCCTCTTTTTGTTTAGTCTCTTTGATTCTTTTCAAAGGTGTGCTTTCTTTCTCAGTGTGCATTCTATTCACTGCAGGGAAGTACAGCATAATTATATTGCATATTATAATATGGAATTTATATAGGAAAATACATACATACGTACATGACATGAATACACTTACATACAAATATCTTAATATTTACATATATTGCATAAATAAGATAGATAACATTACAGAAAAAGAAGAGACAGATTTTCCAGCACACCAAGGCAAAGACAAGACACTATGAAACACACCATGAAGCGTGCTGGAAAGGCAGCTGGCAAGCCTTCAGAGAGGGGCAGAAGATGGGGTGGAGGAAGAGCTGAAAGTTCCACCCCCCAACTGAGACGCAGCCTCTTGGCTACAACTAGCAGGCATGAGGCTTCCACTAGTACAGGCAGCAAGGGGAGGGGAGCAGTGCCACTGCCTGTGCCTGAGTCTGCATCCCCTCCGAGAGCACCAGCCGTAACCCCCACCATCACCACCACTCTGACAACAAGCAGCAGCACCAGCATGTCAGTCTCTCCCACCCCCCATTTCACTTCCCATGCTGAGCCTTCCAGTGCCAGAGGAAGAGCTGGAGCTGGAGCTGAGTGCCCTAGCAAGGGAAATTCTGGGGAAGGAGGGGGAATCGGGTGAGTTTGTGCTCCACCCTCCCCAAGTTTCCCCTAGAGCTGGGTCTCCTTCCCCAGAAGGCACTTCAGAAGAGGCTGAGGTAGAGACTGCGGAGACAAGCACCTCAGCTGAGTCTGCTCCTCCAGTTGCTGTGCCTCTGCCAGCTGAGGAGGGGGGAAATTGCAGCATCCATATATGCACCCACACCCCAGAAGTGAGGGGGTAGTGAGGTCTGGGATCATTTTGAGCTGGCAGATGATCCCACATATGCTATCTGCCTGCACTGCTGAGCCAAAACCAGATGGGGCAAGGGAGCAAAGACATAAGCTCCACGGAGATGCTAATGCATATCTGCAGGCACCATCCCCTTACCTTGCTCCTCCTCAGCCTGGCACCAGTGGGAGTGTGCCCAAAGGGAAGTCCCCCTCTTGCTCCAAAGTCCCCGTCCCCCTGCAGCAGAGGCAGGCCACCCTGGAACAGTGGGGAAAAGGCAGAAAGGGGGGTGCATTTCAAGGGCGAGTGAGATCACCCATCCCTGCTGCTTTCCTCAAAATCTGCCAAAAAATGATGAAGTTATAGGCAGTTTTGGGCTTCCCCATTATAACCTATGGGCAAAATGTTGAAACAGTTTCAACAAAACACAATGGAACAGTGCTTTGAAACTAAACCAAACTCGAAACAAAACACTGTCCTGTCGAAACGGCTAAATGGAAGTCAAAACAAAATGGTGCTGTTTCACACAGCCCTAATAAATACACAGTAAAGTCCCTGTTATCCAGGATTTTACTAACTGGAATACTCTGGTGACCAGAATTTCAGTGGCAGGATGCAATGGTGCCCTGCTGCTTCCCTGCCTGCAGTGCTGCATTCTTCCCTGGCTGCGTGTGTGCCCCTCCCCCCTGCTGCAGCATCCTGTGGCTGGGCTGCCTAGCATTTATGCGGAGGAGGAGAATGGTGTGTGGCCGGATGTGGAGGGGATGGGGGACCCAGCTCTGGCACCGGCACCTCTTGCTGTGCCTGGGGTCAGAGCCAGGATCCTTGCACCCCCAGGCAGCAGCTCCAGCTCTGTGGGTCCGTGAAGAGTGGCTGGGTGCACTACCTGCCACAGGGAGCAGGGCTGGGCTCTTCCCCACCTGCCCCCCCAGTGGAGCTCATGGCTCCCAGCACCTGGGGCAGGGCTGCTACCAGAGACAATGGAGTATAGCTGGGACCTATAGAGCAACAGTAGGTCTATTCCCCATACAGGAAGGAAACCTTTTGTGTGTCCAAAATCCAAAAGAAACAAAACAGGGACATGCCCTCTTTTGTAAAAAATAATATAGTCCCAATAGGTCTGTTATAGACACCCAGAATAACAGGCTTTCAGTTGACTACTGTTGTCTTGAAGTCACCTTAGTTCAGGCAAGTGAAATCAGTCAGGTATGGGAGCTCCCTCAATGGCCCTGGGACTCTACTTCTGGTGACGGTTGGTGCCCTTGCTCAGCCTCCTATAGCACATAAACAACCTCCTCCCCATGACACCCCTTTCTGCCCCTCAGGGTTGGTGGATCTGCTTTCCTGGTCGCTCATTCCCATCATCCTCTTTGACACTCAGGGCTTCTCTAGCTTGCCCCCGCCCTTTTGTCCTCAGCTGCACTCTTGGTAGTTGAGGCCGGTCTCCCCTCAGGGCCCTCCATGTGAGAGTCCACTAAAAGGGAGCTATGCCCACTGACCAACTCCCAGCCCTGGGTGCTTACCTTTTAATCAGACCCCAGGGCTTGCCTCTGGGGTCTGCTCGCTTCCCTCACTCACACGACAGGTGGCTCGGCTCCTGCAGCCTCCCACACTTGGGAGCCCCCCAGTGAGATCCCTGCAGTATCCCTGCAGCAGTTTGTCCCTCCCTCAGCTCCCCAACTGTCCCCAATGGCCAATCTCCTGCACCATGTCTTGGCAGCCTGCCAGTCCTGGCTGCAGAATTCTGGGGCTCTTGGGAACCCTGTTTCCAGGGCCTGAAGATAGAGTTGCTCCAGGCCTTTTGTTCTGGTGTCCCCAGGGGGACAAAAATATCCCAGGCTCAGCCTAGTTTTGTGGCTCACCATGGGACACCCCCTATGGGTGAGTATCAGTTGACTACTGTTGTCTTGAAGTCACCTTAGTTCAGAGTAAGTCTGTTACATTGAAAATTACAAACCAGATATCCATGAAGAGCAAAATGAATGATCAGAAACTTGGGAGGGAGGAGGGGCGTTCTTTCTTTCTTTCCATTATAATTTTCAGTAAATCAATCTCAGCTATGGGCAATTAGCCAATTTGTGCTGTTTTGATGCATGCTTGATATGAGTGTCTTTTTCAGTGGCCTCTATTACATTTCAAAGCTGCATAATAAGAATGAAATTCACTTGAATCTTTTAGGAGAGCTGACCCCTGTTTATGAATAGCCTTTTGGCCAAATCCTCAACCGTATAAGATGACTTGAATGAAGCAATATCAATTTAAACTAATTAAAAGCAATCAATTGAAACTAATCTACCCCCCATCCCACTTTTACTTTCAAGGAATGAGATTTTTTTAAATGTTGCAAATATATCTAAGAAAAGGGAAGAAGGATTCTTGATTTAGTTTAAAATACATATTGAAAATTGAATAAAATTCCATGTCCTTGAAACTTTAATAACATAGTAATTCCTATTTGATAAGAGTAGCATTCTTTATGCAAAAAAACATATTCTGAATTGTTCTTGATACTAATTCCCTATTTGCTGTACATTCTATTATAATTTATGATATTATTTTATGGTGGCCATTCTGTGATAGACTATTATAGGCCCATGGATGATTTACATAAGAACCGACAGCTGTAACTACTTTGAAATCCTCTTTCTTCTTCATATTTAGGAAACATTAGTAGCAGAAAAGAAATAGATTAGGTGTACTTAAACATTATTAAAGTGTCATGCTTCTTTCCCCCTTTTTACAGGGAGAATTAATTGCATGTATTCCAGAAAAGGCTTATCTCAGCAGTAATTACTCCCCAAGTCAGTTCTGCAAGATAGATGTAGAGTGTGAAAATGACAATATCCTATGATACACAATGGGGATTAGCCTTGCATTCCTAGTGCACTCCAGCCCCTTGATGAAAAGCTGCCAGTAAGATAAAATCTTTAATATTCTCCAACACTTGTGGAGGTGATTCTGCATATTAGTTTAAGTCCTTATCACAAAACATTGTCATCTTGTAGTGTTTGGCATGGATACAGATAAATGATTCTTGTGTCACTGATGTAGAAAGTATTCCTTCTCTGATTCAGATGCTGTCTGACATATTTACATAGAAATAAGATTGCAGAAATGAGCAAATCTGGAATATAAACTTTGTCCTTAAGTGTCCCGAGAGACATTACAATGTGAGTCACACTCCTTTAATAATAATGCATCACATATGCTTGTCTTCTGTTAAGGTGTCACTGGTAGACTGCTGGCTTCATGAGACATGCAACATTTTAGTGACATGTCTCTAAAGTCATGTAGATGTAGACAAATACATTCTGCTCTTACTTTGAAAACTACTTCAGCTTTTCAGTTCTCATATGTAAATCCAGAAACTAGTTCTATCTGAAGAGCTACACAGAGGATCTGGCTGTCACATTCTTTTTTTGGCTCCAGTTTTAGTCCATTTAGTTAGGATTTTGAATTAGCCCATTTTTAATGCTAATAAAACATATGAAAAAGATTGAATTGAAGATTAATTTTAGGACTACTGGGAATGAAAACTTTCAGAAGGCAGTGTGGGGGGTGGTTAGAGAATGTTTATACCCTACAATTTGGGTGTCATCCTTGAAGATTGTTTAGCTGATGCAGGAGACAGAGAAACATTATACAGTTTTGACTGAAGTCTGTTATTTTTAGACACTGAACTTCATTTTAAGTGAGCTACGGAAAATAGATTATGTTGCTTACTTTCACTGAAACTGAACAGGGTGTGACAATGCCATGCACTATATACATACAGAGGGAGATTGTTAGCCTTGTTAATTTGAAGTCAGGAAGAAGACAGGATAGTTTTGCAGTTAATGGACTAACTAAATCAGAACTGTATAACAAAAACTTTCATGAGCCTAAGCTCACTTCATCAAGTGTTGGAGAAGTGTGTATGTGTGTGTGTGTGTGTGTATCCATCTTCCATCACTCAAGGTGAAATTTAAATCTTTAAAAATGAGACAACAGTCAAAATTGTAGTTATTCTGTCTCCTGCATCAGCTAAACAATCTTCAAGTATGGGACCCAAATTGTAGGGTACAAAAATTCTCTAAACCCCACTCTCAATGCCTTTCAAAAGTGTCATTCGCAGTGTTCCTAAAATTAACCTGCATTAATTACGTCATTAACTTCATTTAGTTAGTCTGTGATGGTGATTCTCAACTAGGGTGTCAGGGCTAGGTTTTGAGGAGTGCCACAGGAAGTGTGAGGAGAAAAGCGGGTATGGGCAGGCTGAGGGCTTCCTCAGCCTGGCCACTTCTGTGCCCTCCTCCCTCTCCACATCAGCTATCTGCAAGGAGATAAGTACCATAATAAATTAACTGTTTTTTGAAAAGTGGTGCAGCTTAGATTACAAGAGTTATGGAGGGGTGTCTTGAGTTTTATGTGGTGTGCTTTGAGTGTTACAAGGGGTGCAGACAGAAGATACATTTGTCATGTGATCAGCCCCCTGAACGCACTCTACAGTAGAGATGTGGCACATATGTATGGCTGCAGAGTGCTTTAAAAGTGGCTGATCACATAAATTAACCATTTTGCAGTGCCTTAGGGAACTTCTATTCCCTAGAGCTAATGTTCATTTTTACGTGTGGTGTGGGATGTGGTGCCAGGCACTGTAATTAGAAGCTGGCTATTTAAAAGTGCCCATGTGTCATGTGTATCAGCGTCCCCATGTTGAAAAAATGGCGGTGGCACTTTGCAGTAATGCTCATTGAACATATTATATTTCAAAGCATACTGATACCATTTTTTTCAGATGCACAGTGACACGGGTACATGTGATGCAGAAAGTTGCCAGAATACATCAATTTGTGTGCTCCAGCAGACTCTACTAATGAAGTCTGGGTTTCCAGCAGGTTGGAGCAGGCCCTGCGCACGTGTATAGGAGAAAAATGTGTTGCGCAGTCAGGGTTGGGCTGATGCAGCTCCGCTTCTCGCTTGGGGCTGTCTGCAGGAAGGAAGGGGGGAGAGGGAAGGGGCAGTGAGCTGTGGGCAGGCGTTTACCTGGCCTGAGTTTGGGGGGGGGAAGATGGATTGGAGTCCCCCCAGTTCACGCCCCCCCCCCCAAAACTCCCCTCCGGTGCAGGCTGGGCAAACTCCAGCCTGCAGCTTGCTCCTCCTGTCCTCTCCCCACTCCCTTTGTGCAGACAGCACCAGAATTGGGTGTGGGGGGAGCTCCTCTGCTGCAGGCAGGCTCCTGCAGGCAGGCTTGATTTCTACCCCCCACCCCACCTCCCCTCTGACCCAATAGGCAAGCGTCTGTTGGGGGTGAGTAGGGGGTGTGCTCTAACTCA
>NW_017729033.1:97127322-97130738 GCF_001723915.1 Gavialis gangeticus | reverse complement strand
TATGCAAGCGTCTGTTGGGGGTGAGTAGGGGGTGTGCTCTAACTCATGGCACTTTATGTAAAGGGATGTGAGCTAGGGTGGGGGGTTTACACATCTGTCAACACCCAAAGGCTACCTTGAGTCTAAAAAAGTTGAGAACCACTGGTCTGTAAGGTGCAAATCTACCCTTCTTTCTATGTATGTATATCCATCAGCCTTTAAGGCTTTCAGTGTTGTTATGACAATGTACATCAGCTTACAATCTGGCCTGCGTACAGTTGTCAGCTAAGACTCAGATATAGCATTGATGATACTATACTGGCTTTACTATTCAAAAAGTCCTGTTATATCAGCTACCTAAATTCAAAGAGAATTTCTGTTGGTTATGACTAATAGAAAGAAAAGAAGATGAGGAGGTAACAAACACATAATAAAGTTTGATCCATTTTTACTAGTATGAGACTGGTCTGTTTGTGCCCTAAGCAGTAAGCTGTGATGGCAAAGAATTTTAGTTTGCCCCTTCTTCCTGCCTCCTTTCTCTGTCAAGGGTCTTTATGGGAAAACATGTTACTCTGAGGCAAATGGATATTAATGATGTCCTGATATTTTTTTCATAGGAATACGTTTCTTGTGCTGTATTAATTCAGATTTTTGCTTCCTCTCTTGGTCATATAGTGAATTGCTTTGTTGTTATTCTCAAGCCAAGATGTAGCTACACTGAGAATCCTCATGGGGGAAATCCTATAAAACAATGCAAATGGAACTTTATTATCCAACATGATCCTGTATTCCTAATACAGGCCAGGTTCTTACAGGGGTCAATGGGAGTTTGCCCTGAATGAGGGGGGACTGTCAGATCTGTCCCTTAATTAATAACATCATCTAGCTATATCCCATTGTATAAACACTGGGTGTTAAACACATTTATGAAAGCACAAAAGGAAATCAAGCTGCTAAAAACCCACACCTGTTGTACTTCTCAAGATTAGCAGTTTAATTTGTTTGACTTATCAGCTTCAGTATGTTGCTAAAGGCATCCACATGACACATTTTAACTGCTGCCATCTGCTGTAGATGAACTTCAGGTTAAATTAATAACACTGCTCCATCCTCTGTGTTCAATGTGTACAACAGCAGCTAATAAATCAACCGTTACTGTTATTTTTTCTAGGAATTAATATTCTGTTTGTTTTGCTGTGAGGGCATTTTCCATTGCGAAGGTAGATAATACATTTATGCATATTCAGTAGAAATCTATTAAGATAATTATTCTGTTCTCTCTCAACTTTTTACCTGTGGTTTTATAGACTCTCCTGTATTTTATACAATGTTTTCAGTTCAGGCGAGAGTCAGAACACACCCCACTACATTAAGTAGTAATAAAATTGAATAGCAGTAGTAATCAGTGTTACATGTTTTAGATTCCCCTGCATCTTGATTCAGATACGATACTATTTACAAAATTGTTACATAATTTAATTGGAAGTTTTCTTACAATTACAGTATGTTTCCATACAGTTGCAAATGTCTTTAATATTGCTAGATTATAAGATCTAGAATACTGATAAAGGAGGATCTAGAGATGAGAAATTTACAAAATATACCAGACATGCTAACTTACAATTGATTGCAGGTGGGGGAGAAACTGTTATAAATTACAGAGAAAATTAGAAAGGAATTAATTTAATTAAATAGCAACTATAACCGGATTTAGTTTTGTTGAAATATTAATCATACTAGTATAATGCCTTTTCACAGAGACAGGTCTTTCACCTTGCGGGGTCTTTCCCAGCTGCATACATATTATCATATCATTCTGTTGCTATTTCTCTGCAGTTTATGTACAGTCCGGGGAAACACTTTTCTTATTTGGTATGTGAGAAAACCAGTGGAGGAGGATAGAGTGGTTTCAGTTGTCCTGCCATTTTATCCAAGTATTTTTCACACTGGAGGATCTTCACACTGAATAGACCCATGAATGTACACACTTCAGGCAGTTCTTTTGTGTGGCCTCAAGCATTCTACATTCTAAGACAGAGACAACATTTCCAAACAGTGACTTGTATGTAGGTTTTACTGTTACTTCTTTGCTCTCTTTGGTGATGTGCTGCATCTGTGAAAGCCACATCAAATCTAATTTCCCTGCATAAAATATATAGTCACAATTTTTGACTAGACCTCCATTATTTCCCATACTCAGTTTCTAAAATAGCAAGGTGATAAAGTTAATATACCAAATGACTATTTGGTATTTCTCCTGGATGGAGGTGAGGTTCAGGCAAGAGGAAAAGAAGGGTCTGAGACAAAAAGGAGGAGAGGATGACAGGATTGTAGCAGTGATGGTTAAGGGTAAAACATTTCACAGAAAAACGTGTTGTCCTCTTTCATGAGTACAGTAGGGAGGAAAGAAAGGAAACTTTATTTGTTCCTGGTTTCAGATCTCTTTCTAATGAGCTTTTTACCCAAAAGCTCTCTCTGGTTTGTGTCTCAGCTTTTTCAGTAACATAGTAAAAATTGTGCTCTGGCTGTCTTTGGCTTTCTGCTGCTTCCTCTGTTCCTTTCTCTGGGGTTTCTGCCTCTCCTTTCCCCCAAGACAGAGACAAAGCTGCAGCTCAGTTGGTTTCCTAATCACTGTGCTTTTAATTGGATCCCAGAGTAACTTGTTTGTCTCAGCTCCAACCTGAGCCATATTGTTAACGGTTTTCTTAAAATATGAACAAATATGTTTCAGTTATGCATTCTGTATTAGATATATTCCTGAAACAGGGCACTGGGTTGGCTCCCCAGTCCCCATGCTGCAGTCTACCCAGACCTTCACACTGACCTGGAATCCACAGGGCTTACTTTCCAGAGGATCTCTGACCAGAAGCCAGGATCAGTTAGCACTGAGTGTCCTACCCCCTGTAAGCCTGACTTCCCCCTTTTATATTAGTTCTGGAGGCTTGGCGCTGGCTGCAGCCCCCCCAGCCCTCACTCCTGACCTGCAGCTCCCTGCTCCCCCCAGCCCTGCAGCATCTCGTGGCCACACCATCCCTGTGACACAGGCATTGGCCCTGGTGCTGTCAACCCAGCCACACAGTTCCATGCTGCCCACAAAGGGCTCTTCATACCTTTTCTTTTTTCTCCTCCTACATATGTTGATGAAGCCCCTTTACAAATAATTCTCCTTTCATGCTACATTGTTGATACTTAGTTCAAATTTGGAGTAATGAGTAAACCATTGATCAAAGTCCAGGTTTCACTATAGTAGGCCCTCCATCCCTTCCCCCTCTAGAGAGGCAGGTGCCTCCCCCCTGTCTTGCTGCAGCACCAACACCTGGACAGCTCCTCCCAGTGTTGGCTGGCATCCACCCCCCACTCACATACCCATCCCCTCCACATACCCCTGCCCCCACCACACATACACAGACACACATGCCTCCTCCATACCTCTCCCC
>NW_017729033.1:97113345-97127161 GCF_001723915.1 Gavialis gangeticus | reverse complement strand
ACAGTCCCCAGGCCCTCCAAGCCCCATTTCCCATAGACTTACCTGCATCCAGCTGCTGAGGCTGCTCCTACCACCCTGCCTGGCCACATGCCAACCATATGCATGTGCAGAAGCATGTGGTGCCCCCTGCCTCCAATAGCTCTCCCCTGTTTCCCCAGCCCCAAGCAGCTCTTTGCTAGTGCAAGCCAGGAAGTGCTAGGAAAAACTGTAGTGCTGAGCAGAGCAAAATCCTGGACATTTGTTCATATTTTAAAAAACCGTCCAGATGGAGATTGGGGGACCCTAAAGAGGGCATGTCTAGGATATCTTGGACATGGGGTAAGCCTACTATAGTGAAACCTGAACTTTGATCAGTGGCTTAGTCATTAGTCCAAATTTGAACTAAGTATCAACAATGTAGCATGAAAGGAGAATTATCTGTAAAGGGGCTTCATCAACATACGTAGGAGGTGAAAAAAGAAAAGGTAACCAGTAAAAAAATGGACACAAAAATAGTGAGGAAAGTGACAGTTATATATTCTCTTTTACAAGAAAGGCCCATAATACTGCCTTAGCAAGGCAAACATGTGTCACTGTAATAAGGTCTCACTTTATAACTCTGCACTGTCAATGGTGTAAAATGACCTTTTAAATATGAATTTGTCCCTAAAATTTATCCCTCATTTTGCAGAAAGTGTTTCCTTGTGATGCATGTCCAAAGACTTCTTTTTGATGCACTATGATTTTTTTTTTCGTTTCTTTAAAATCACCCTTATATTTCAGTTGTGCTTACCCACTTTCAGGTGTTTTCAGTCTTCATAGTTCCCCATAACACTTTGATGAAGAGGAACTTACAGTTTTTCCCTGATATCATAAATCTAGCCTTGAGTTCTGATCGTCAGTGGCTATGGTGTGCTTTTGCTATCAAGCAGTGTTATTGGAAGACGGAATTTTTCCTGCTAAAATTGTGGCATGGGTTGTACAACAGAACAGAAAAAAATTCATTGTGCTCATTTAAAAGCTTACAGTTTGCCTTAAATAGCTAAATAATCTCAGTAAGTTTTCGCCATAATTATTCCTGTGGAAAATATAGATGAGTGTAATAAAATGTAGGGTATATTTAAAATATTACATATATTGAGGAAAGGTAACCTTATGATATCTTAAGAAAAATTTGCCAAGATTTTTTGGGGGATGAGAATCACTGGGTTTTTTTTTAGAACACAGACTTTAATAAATTGTGGGTCTACTACCACATGTTTAAACTGGAGATTCAGTAAAAACCATGAAACAATGATCTATAAAGAGGTTTCATAAACAGCTGTAAGAGGAGTCATGCTCTAAGAAGGGAGCAGATGATTAAGGAGCTGATATGAATTGATGTTGGGTGAAAGTAAATGCACAATTTGGGCCATTGGAGTATCTGATAATAAAGTATAGGGATGTGTGCTTAAGACTATCTAGTTTATGAAAAGAAAATTATGATGCAGCCTTTTGTTTTGCTCTGTATATAGTTTCTAAAAAAAAATTATTAGATGTGCTGTTTTTTTTTCTCCTTTTCTGTTTCTTTGTAATTGAACTAGATTCTTTTTTTCATTCCAGTGTGTCTAGATTTATAGTAAGCTAAGTATAAACCAAGCTAATGCTAAGGAAATCTGATTAAACAATAGCCAATTTCACTTACTAATTTTTTAATCATATATTACATTTTCATTATAAAATTAAAAAAAGAAAAGCTGTGTGGTTATATAAAATTAGGTGATAATGTTACCGATATACCATTGTGCATTTGGTTTGGCTTATCAGGGATATTAAGTGCTTAATATTTTTCAGTGTGCTGTTCTGCATGGCTAGAAAAATAAATAAATAAAAACACAATCAGTTGAAATGTTGCTTAGTGCTCTTTGTTCAGCTGAGAACATGGAGTAAAAAATCATCTTTCTGATTCTACAGTGCTTTTGTTTATGAATTATTCAATGTGTTCCATATATATTTATCATATTTAGGAGTTCTATAGTAATAATGCAAGACATTTACTTTAGATTTTGGAGTACAGCTTACAGATAAAATTGTTTATCTCTGAATGAGCTCTCATAATTTACTGAGGAAATGATGCATTCTGCAAACTATTTCAATGAATCAGAATTAAACTGTTTTCAACATTTTTTTAGGGTAGGCTTTCTCATGATATGGTATGTTGCAATCCATCTCCCAAATAAGTATTGGACCAATCAGTGTGGTTTTCTGACATTTGGGCAGTTTTGGTATGTTGTCAGAAGGAAAATCATAAATTCTTCACTAGCGATATTTTGGTGAAAAGAAGGAAAATAGCTCAGCTTTAGGGACCTTTTGTTTTTTGGTCTGGGCAGTTAGCAGATTTTCTGCAGTTGAGAAAGTGAAACAACAGTGCAGTTCCAGGCAAACCAGGAGAAGCAGAACAGCTCCTTTTTTTGCTTCTTAAGGATCATTGTAAGGCAGGAGTGAGGATTTATTATATTACTGTCAATAGAATAACTCAGAATGTGATGAGAGGACTGAGGATTTTAGGTTGCTGACTCCTTCACCACCACTCCTTTACTACCTCTCCTTCACCAAAACCTGATTTCTTCACCACCACTTCTCCATGCTGTTGCAAACATAACAACACTCTTGACAGAGTGCTCTGCTTCCTAGAACCTCTGTCAAATTTATTCATATGTGACTTGAAGTCAGGGGTCTCAAACTCAGCTATACAGGCGGACCAGATGAGTGGAGTGGGACTGGTCCGCAGGCTGGATGAATGGCGCAGTGCTGGCCTCAAGGTCTGGATAGGGCCCATGAACCCCCACATTCTGGATGCCACACAGGTGGTACCCACTCTGGGACAGTACTACATGTGGTTCTGTGCAGAGCCAGTCTAGAATGGCAGTGTGCCAGGCCTAGGTGATCTGCCCAGTTTCTGCCTTTTAGTGGTCAGACCTGCCTGCCCACAATCTCCAGCCTCCCTTACTGTCCTGCAATGATTTATCTTAAGGTTTTTAAGTGGAGAGGATGCCTCCAGAGGTTGGGGTAGCCTCTTCTTGGTTGCCTGTCCTCTATGTACAGTCCTCAGTGGGGCTCCTCTGTCTCCAAATGCTACAGGGTGTGTTTTCCCTTTAAGACAGACCCAGTTGTGCTTCAGAGGCAATAATCATGGCCTCTGTCCTCCCCTGTAGCTATGCCCATGCCTCATGGATGTCAGTCAGTATTTGGAGGGGGACCCTTGGCCCTGACTGCACTTGGCCCCTCAAGCCTCATACATTTGTTGAGGCCTCTGCCTTCTTGGCTTTGGCCCCTTTCCTCTAGCTGTTCCTCCCAGTCCAGGTCTACTGTCCTGGATTTTGGGTTCCAGGCCCCTTGTCCTGGTCTCACCATCTTGGGCTCTGGGCCCCCAGCCTTGGTCTCATGTGGGAGCCCCTAGGGCCCCTGACACTGGCAAGGCTGCTTGCACACTACTGCACCCCTGGGTTCCCTAACCTTGTCAAGGAAGCTCTATGATGGGTGCCTCAGGCACCCTGTGGTCTCCATACACCCCCATAGCCAAAATCCAGTCCTCTAGCCTTAAACTTAAGCATAACAGAAATATAAGCAAACTGCTTCACACTGAAGTTCTCCCCCACTCTGGGTCTATATTTTACTGCAAGCTATACTTGCCCCTTGGCTGTCTAAGTCTCTCTCTTATGAGTAGCTTGGGTGTGCATGGGCTTTTTTCCTGCAGCCAGCTTCCCCAGGAGCTCCTTCTGCAGCAACATGCAATGGCCAAACTGCCCCTTAAGCTGGGGTTTATATCCCTGAAAGCCCTGCTTCTTTCTGTTATGTGGCTCCCTAGTCACACACAGGAGTTTCCCCTTTATGTAACGGGCAGCGTGTGCTGCTCTGCTGCAGCCCCACACAGCCAGCTTAGCCTGCTGCACCAAAAGTAAGAGGAGCCCCTGTGACAGGGAGCCACATGTGATATTAATTCCAGTTGGTCAGGATCTGGCAGGAAGAAGCCAGCGTACAGGGCAGTTGGCTACTGCCACAGAAACAAACCATGGTACTGGGCTTCTTCCCATGGTGCTGCTGGCGCTCCAGCACTTCTGCTTTCACTCAGGTGCTTGGTAGCTAAGCAGGTGAGAGCCATGGCAATGGAGTCCCAGCAACACTGCAGCTTCTTCCTGCAGTTGGAAGCAAGTGCCCATGTGAGAGCAGCTGCACTGGTGACCTAATAACACTATGGGAAGAAGCTTGGTATTGTGGGAGCTTTGCTGCCAGCTTGGGAATGAGCCACAGTGAAGGGCTTGTTCCTGCAGTGCTGCTCAGGCTCCAGCTATTGCTCAAGTGCTTGCTGCAGCCTTGGGAAGAGCTGCCATCGCAACCAAGGTTAGGGCAAAGTCTGTGGGAAAGATCCAACCCACAAGCCATATCTTTGACACCTCTGCATTAATTCAGTGAGACTGAGTTTGTTTCATGTTCCTTAATTTATATAAATGACATGAAACCTTCAAGGGACAAAACGGTTTGTCCCCCCTGCACCTTGTCATCATTCATCAATCTTTCTGTCAGAATCTTAATAAATGAAGCTTCCTAGTAGTATTTAATCATTTGTTGATGGGAAAAAAGAGTTGATAGTATACATACGTCTACCTTTACCTCCCTGTAACCACATGGAGACTGCGGAAGCAGAGTTCTCTGTTAGTGAGTGCCCTCCTGTAGTCTCTGTGGGCACATCTACAAATGAACTTAATGTGCAGCAATAAATTCTGGCACATATCACCCTGGAGTTTATTGCCCTTGGGCACCTTGTTTACATATGTGCCTGGGACTGCAATGCATTGAGCCAGGTTGGAGCAATCCTGGCTGGCAATGGGTACAGCAGTTAGCCTGCAAGCCCGAGGCTGCTCCAACCTGGCTCAATGTAATGCAGAAGGGCTGGCTGGGGTATGAGGATGCTTCAGTGTGAGGCTAGCCACCATGCAGCCCAGACACTGAAGCACCCTTCTGCCCCAACCAGCCCCACCAACATCTACACATGTTGCTGCGCAGTATAGAACTCCGCCACAATAATAGTACTTGTATTTACAAGTACTAACCTATGGCAGAGTTAGTTTACTGTTGCCTAATAGGGCTGCATGTGCAGCCGTACAGAATGTGGTATTAATTAGGCAGCCCCACAGTAAATGTCTTGTCTAGATGCATCCTAGTTCTGGTCTCTGAAAGTGCCCTGCAGCTAGAACAGGGAGACTGGAGGCCCTATGCCTCTACTGGTTCTAGTGTAAGTGGTGGTGGTTGTAGGGGTACTCTGAGAAGGCGGAGGCAGAGTGCACAAGAGAGTCAGTGTCAGGGAGTGCTCTGCACCCCCTGGTCTCCTTTATGCTGCTATGCTTTGTGCCTCCACTACCCCCTGACTGCAAGGTGATGGTGGGGAGTGGATCAGACTGTCACTGGGCACTCTCCTGTGCGCTGCACCTCCATTCTCCCAGAGTGCTCTCCACTCCTTGCCCACCTGTGGGAGGGATATAGGGCCTCCTGGCTCCTGTTCCACTGGAGGGACCCTTTCAGGAGCACAGAAGCAGAGTGCTCAGGAGAGCACTCACTAACAGTCAGCTCTGTTCCCCCAGCTTTCCGTTCTTCAGTTTCCATGGAAGAAGGATGCTGGAGACCAAGCCCTTTCCTACCACACACCATTGAGCATGGACTCATAACAGGAAATGTTTCATTTTGAAGTACTTCTAAATGGTAGTGGTTTATTTTTTTGAGCACCTTAAAGGTTGTTAATGTCTCTCCACTCACCTTTTGAAGCTTTTGAAGGGTGTTTGAAATACTTCAAATGTTATGTCTGGCTAGGACCTTACTAGAACAAAACATGTTCCAGTTTCTTCCTGGGGAGAGGATCAGAAAACAAACGTGACAGATGTTAATCACATTGCCTGCTGCAATACTGGAAGGTGCTCAAATTCTTGTAAGTGTGATATAAGAACCTTTAGAAATTATAATAGGTTTGTTTAGAGGCTAAATATAAGAATACAAATAAGCCCTAGAAGCACAGCACTTATTCCTTCAGGCAGACAAGTTCAATATTAATATCTGCTTAAAAAAAGCTTATGGAATGATCGATGGAACATCAAAGTAAATTACAGTAAAGAGAGATTAAATAATGGGAAAGAAATCTTGCTTCCAGCAAATATATTTTAGTTTTATTGATTTAGTATTTTTACAAACTATATTTGTTTGTTTTTTAATTAAAATTGTGTTTTAGATTTGCCTTTTATTTTTACCCAGCCATAGGCCTTTAGGAAGGGTGCCTGTAAATTAAATAATCAATCTGTGTCACATGTGCAGAGACTTTGTTAGATGCCGTATGTAGACAAAATGGGGGCCCTAAATTGAAGCTGTGGGTTTTTAAAAACTTTGCTTCAATTTAGGGCCCTTTAAATCCCCGTGTTGTGTACACACTGACTTACCTGCCTCTCCGGCGATGAGGAGGGGAGGGTGAGTGCCAGCAGATGGAGCAGTCCCTAGGCTTCAAGGGAGGGGGTGGGGCAGGGCTGATGCTTCCCTCCATGGCAGCGTTGGCCTCCCCAGGTGACACCCACCCAGAGGCACCCGGCTCAGGCAGTCCTGGGGGGCACTGCAGCTGTGGAGGGAAACACTGAGCCCCCATGCAGCTCAGGTTCATGTGGGCTCAAGCGGGACAGGGGCGAGATCAGGGTTGCCACTTTTCTTGGATGGAGCCTGCCATTCTGGGTTGCTGCAGGGCTTCCTGCAGAGCCCCTGAGCTGCATGAAGCCCAATGCTTCACTCCACGGCTGTAGGGGCAGCAAACTAAAACTCCTTGGAGGAATTTTAGTTTGCTGTGCCCCAAGTCATTTAAGGTGCATTATGCTGCCAAATTTCCTACAGCAGCTGGAATTAACGTGCAATACACCACTGAGTCGTGCCAACACCAGCACCATTAAAGCGGTGCAGAAGCATTTAGCCCATTTTAAAGTGTCATCCACACATGCCCGTCGTTTATGTATGCACAGCCTAAGACCTAATCTCTTGTTCAGAGTTTTGTCAGCCTTCCTCTGTATATGGATACATGTCAAATTTTTTACCAAGTAAATTAACTTAACTCCATGGTAAATGTGGGATGGACATGTTGCACATCTTTACATTGGTGTAAGTTTCTCCATTGCAGTGTAAAGTACCCTCATATGTCATCCTGAACTGTCCAGGGGTATGAAAAATAGAGAGATAAGCTGTCATACCATTTAACTCTTCCTAGAAGGCTGTATATTTGCAAGAGAATGGTGTTCTACCGCTTGCCGTTTGGCAGTTACCATTAATAAGGACATGTAGAGCTCCTGAAATTTAGGATTGTACAGTCATGCATTAATTAGTAGGTGCATCACAAACAGGTCCAGGGAGATGATGCTCTCCTATGCAGCACTGATCAGACCGCAGCTAGAGTACTGCATTCAATTCTGCATGCCACAGTTCAAGAAGGATGTGAACAACCTTGAGAGGGTCCAGAGGAGGGGCATTCATATGGTTAGAGGCCTGCAGGGAAAGCCTTATGAAGAAAGGCTGAGGGACCTGGACCTTTCCAGCCTCCGTAAGAGAAGGCTGAAAAGGGATCTTGTGGCAGTGTACAAATTCACCAGAGGGGGCAGCAGGGAATTGGAGGTGCTCTGTTTACCAGAGCATGCCTCGGAATAACCAGAAACAATAGCCACAAGCTGATAGAGAGTAGATTTAGGTTGGACTTCACAAAGAACTTCTTCATGGTTAGGGTCACCAGAATCTGGAATGAGCTTCCAAGGGAGGTGGTGCTGTCCTCTACCTTGGGGGTCTTCAAGAAGAGACTGGAAAAGCACCTGGCTGGGGTCACATGACCCCAGCACTTTTTCCTGCCACTGGCAGGGGGTTGGACTCGAGGAGCCATTGGGGTCCCTTCCAACCTTAGCATCTATTAATCTATGGACACAGTATTTTAACAAAATCTGTCATTGAATTAGCCCATGCTAAAACCCATGTAGGAAAACAGGTGAAACAGTAACCATGGGTGTGTCTAAATGAGACACTTTACTGTACATTACAGCAGTTTACTGTGCAGTAAACATGCGTGTCTACATGTGCACACACTTACTGTGCAGTGAAGCACTCTAATCATGAGTAAATTGGCTAACTGTAAATGCAAGTAGCAAATTTACTGGTGACTAGTTATAGCGCAGTAGCACTCATGTAGATGCCTGACCAGGAGCAATTGTGCTCCTGGTCAGCTGGGCAGCAGGAGACAGGAGATTGCTCCCTGCTACTGGCGCAGGCTCCACTACTGAAGCAAAGGCGGGGACTACGTTCCCCTGCTCCAGCAGCAGGGAGCTCCCAGCCCCACCCGCTCCCCCCTGCTCCGAGATCATTATCTCCCAGTGCCAGATTGGTGGTCATGGGGCCGGTGCTGAAAGATCCTCATCTGCTCTGCAGTTGCATGGCTCAGGCTGGGAGATACTTCTTGCAATCCCAGAGTTGGGCAGGAAACAGGTTCTCCTGCCTGCACCCTGCAGTTGTGGAACATGGCTGGGCCCTGCCCCTAATCTGGAAGCTGGGACCAGGAGCTCTCTTCTGTTAGAGCAGGGGTACATTGTCCCCACCTGGGCTCCAGTGGTGGAGCCCACCCTGGCAACAGGCAGCCCCCAGGGGCAGGAACAATGTCTCAGACTCTGCCAGGAGATTTGTCTCCTAGCCCCATGCTCCCTGCCAGCCCCTGGGCTAGCACCCAAAGGGACCCTAGAGCTCCCCTTGGCTGCTGCAGGGGGCCAATACAGGGCTGGCAGGGGCAGGAGCATATTTCTGCCATGAGCAGTAAATCTGCTCCCAAGTCCCTCATATGTAGACGTTTGCCTGGAAGCGTTTACTCGCGAGTAGTTTATTCACAAGTAAACTGCCCCCAGATCAAACACACATGTAGACACACCCAGTGTTTACATAACTTTACCTATCTATATACATTCTTCCCTAGTCCATAACCAAGAAAAAGGATGTAATTAGTGGCAAAAATACGTATTTGGTGGCCTTGGTGAACCTATTTATGCTTTCTTCATATAAATTATGTAGAAGATAAAGATAACATAGCACAATATTAATCATTCTTAAATTGGTGCAATTGGGTGGAATGGATGGGAGAGTAAGAAGGCAATGGGAGAATTGCTTATACAAAGTATTAGTTTAATTTGGTAGGCTGCAAACTAAAATATATACACTTTATAAGTTCTCTGTATATTCTGTAGAAACATTTTGACCCATCTCTATCATCTATCAGTGTAAAAATATAGGCATGAGGTTCAGCAGCAAGAGAAAAATGGTTCCTTAATCCTAAATACTCTTCCTTAATTTTTGGTGATGGAACTTAACAGTATTCCTCAGGGAGCCACTTCAGCATGCCACAAAAATGGATTCTTGTATATAGAGATTCATAGATTGTAAGGGGCTGGAAGGGACTTTGCAAGATCATCGGGTCCAGCCCCCCTGCACTAGGCAGGAAAGGCAACTGGGGTCAGGTGACCCCAGGAATGTGACCGTCCAGTCTCCTCTTGAGATTTGATCATGAAAGCTAGTGCTGCTTTGAAAATTCCCTCTGGATCTCTGTTTGCGTTCTCTCCTTTGCTACCCATGAACACCACAGATTGTGTTACTTGGAGTTGGAAGGAGTTTAAGCTGAAATTATCATTGGGTGTGTCTACATGTGACACTACATTGGTGTAGCAATACTCTGTGGTGATGTAGCATCTGTGGGGGTCCACATGTGGCCAGCAGCTACTTTGCCATAGTGACATGCTGCCCCAGTATAGTGCAGCGCTATGGCGAAGTAGCTTCTAAAAACCACTGTGCGCTGTGTGCACAGTGCAGTACAGGCTGTTACTGTGCCATGATTTAGTACTTCCAAAAGGAAGTACTAAATCACAGTGCAGTAACAATGTCACCATAGCGACGTGTAGCTGTGCCTACTGAGTAGTGTTTGAGAATGTTGGGTGTCTACACACAAGCAGGGAGGCTGCTCCGACATGCTGGAATTCCAGCACATTGGTGCATACTCGATTAATTGAGTCTGTTAGAGCATGGCAATTACTGCGCTCCAGTAGCTTCTTGCATCTTGTGTATCACCAACCCCATGCTTCAAAATGTTGGTGGGGGTGCTTTATCTAAAGCTTGTTCAGTGAGTTTTAGATAAGGTGCCACCGCTGCCATTTTGAAGCATGGGAACACAGATACATGAGACTTTCTGGGAGGTTTGAGTGGCTCTCAGAGCTGCTTTAATGAAAGTATCCCCCACTGCACCCACCCCCTGGAGCACGTGTATAAAAGTACAAATGCCCCTGAGGACTAAGCTCTTTCTGTTAGCCACAGAACATGGCAGTTTACACAGTTTCAACGGAAGTTTCCTTTATGCTGTTTTCTAATATTACTAAGTCCTGACCTGAAAGTAATTCTTTAGGTGGGAGGAGTGAAGTTCAGCCTCTGTGCTCATTGAATCCTGTATCTGTCTGCTGTGACTGTTAAGTATGTATACTAATACCAAGTGGTGTTTTTGTGGTGTAGACACCTGCCAGTAGAAGCTGAACTCTGCTCATTTTACATAGGTCACTGAACATCGATTATATAGTAATCACGTTGTAACTCACATTGGACTGGTGCAGTATGTGATTTGGCAACCAAGAGGTGAAGTTCTTTGGTATGTTTCTGTTTTCTCGTACTCTTTCATCTCCCTTCCTTTTACAGATAAGAGCCTATATAAAAAATGTTGGAAATATAACCTTAGAGTAGCATTTCTTTGAAAGTGACATAAAATAGTTCATTGAACATCAATTAGATTTTCTTAAATGAGCACTCTAACATGTGAATGAGGTAATATAGTGGATCAATGCCAGCCTTAGGACAACAACAGTATATGGATAAAATGGATATCTGGGCAAGAATTCATTCTGTTTTACTTTATTGAAAAATTGGATATAGCTATGAGAAAACCATGGTTAAACTTTTTTTGTGAAATTTCCTTTCAGAGTTGAAAATATTTAATTTCATCTCAAAGATTGCCTATACAATTACTACAGCATTTAAAGGGGAAACATTTATGAAAGGCAATTTTTCAAAAAAAGTCATGAGATAGTATATAATCATTAAAAAAAAAAGGAAATATCTGAGACTAGTTACTGATTTGTGTTGTGCATATGCACAACCTGCTCCAATTCAGTGTCAGGATGTGTACCAGGTATCTGTGTGTAGAAATGGAATTTTCTCATGAAAAAATTGGCTAACTGTGGCCTCGGCTACAGCACAGTTCAATGGCTGGGGAATTGGCTCCGAGATCAGACCCAGAGAGTGGTAATAGATGGAAGTAAATCATCATGGCGCGCCATGACCAGTGGGGTCCCCCAGGCTCTGTCCTTGGGCCTATGCTCTTTAACATCTTTATTAATGATGTAGACATTTGTATCAGACGCAGACTGGCCAAGTTTGCCGATGACACCAAACTTTGGGGTAAAACGTCCGCACCTGAGGACAGGCTGGTGATCCAGGCCAACCTAGACGGGCTCAGAAATTGGGCAGATGAAAACCTGATGGTGTTCAACACTGAAAAATGCAAGGTGCTCCACCTTGGAAAAAAAACCCTGCAGTATGCATATAGGCTCGGCAGTGCTACGCTTGCTTGCACCATGGTCAAAAGAGACTTTTGGGGGTCATGATTGACCACAAGATGAATATGAGCAACCAATGATGTCACAGCTGGTAAAGTGAGCAAAACTCTGGCTTGCATCCATAGATGCTTCTCAGGCAAATTCCAGGAAGTCATCCTCCTGCTGTACTTGGTCTTGGTGAGGCCTCAGCTGGAGTACTACATCTGATTCTGGCTTCTACAATTTAAAAAGGATGTGGAGAACTTGAGAGAGTCCAGAGGAGAGCCACACGTATGATCAGAGGGCAGGAGAACAGGCCCTGTGATGAGAGGATGAGAGCCATGGGACCCTTCAGCCTGGAAAAGCACAGGCCCAGGGGGGACCTGGTGGCTGCCTATAAGTATATAAGGGATGTACATCAGGATCTGGGAGAATGCCTGTTCACCAGAGCACCCCAATGGGACGACAAGGTCAAACAGTCACAAACTCCTCCAAGACCATTTCAGGCTGGACATAAGGAAAAACTTCTTTACTGTCCGAGCCCCCAAGGCCTGGAATAGACTGCCTCCAGAGGTGGTGCAGGAACCTACTCAGGACTCCACCAAGAAACATTTGGACTTCTGTCTTGCTGGGATCCTTTGACCCCAGCTGACTTCCTGCCCTTGGGGCATGGGGCTGGTCTTGATGATTTTCCGAGGTCCCTTCCAGCCCTAATGTCTATGAAATCTATGAAATGGGTATTTGCAGAGATGCTTGTCTGCATACTGAATTCTGCATGCATATTTAGGAAATTGCCTGTTATGATGAAATTTAGAAATAAGACATCGATGGGGTTTTAGTTAGCCCACCTTCCTGAACAGGATTTTTCTCACTGATATGCTTTCTAGAGCTCTGACCAACAAAGTTGTTTGTTTTGTTTGGGTTTTTTTTTTCAAATCTCAAGTAACACTCTTTCCATCACTTCCTTTTAAAGAATGATGGCCTTTTATAACAAATGACCTCCATCTCAAGCTAACCTTGGGGGACAGCTCTGGCCTACAGGCACCCCCTGAACTTTAAACAACATCTCCTCAAAAACAGACTAGCCAACTCTGATTCTCACCAAGCCATCAGGCCTTCCTCCAGGTGCCTGCCAACTGTGGCCCCTTATCAACACAGATTTCATAGATTTCATAGACGTTAGGGCTATAAGGGACCTTGTAAAATCATTGGGTCTAGCCCCCTGCCCAAGGGGCAGGAAGTCAGCTAGGATCAAAGGATCCCAGCAAGATAAGCATCCAAATGTTTCTTAAAAGAGTCCAGAGTAGGTGCTTGCACCATCTCGGGGGGGGGGGAGGGTCTATTCCAGGGCTTGGACAGTAAAGTATTTTTTCCTTATCTCCAGCCAAAAACGGTCTTGGACAAGTTTGTGACCACTGGACCTTGTCATCCCTTGGGGTGCTCTGGGGAACAGGTGTTTCCCCAAGTCCTGATGCACACTCCTTAAGTTCTTATAGGCTGCCACCAACATATCATCACTAGACCAAACAACATGCATTGTAGCAGCTGGCATTCATTCACTTGATCTTCCACCAGTGTCATTTATACTATCACTTGCTTGCAGTGCCCCGCTGCTATTTACATTGGCCAAACTGTGCAGTCCCTAAGAACAAATGAATGCTAATTCAACACCAGTACAGAAATGCACAAAACCTGTGGCAGAACATTTTAATTTCCCTAGACATTCTACCCATGATTTCAGAGTAGCTGTCCTTAAACAAAAGAACTTTAAAGATAACCTGAGTGTGAAATTGCATAATAAGAAATCATTCCCAGACATGGTTGTATTAAACATAGTTTCAGCAGGGACCATTGTTTCCTATTCCATCACCTGGATTAGCCATTAACTTCTGTGTCCCTCCAGGTATTAACTGTCAGTTCATTTCAACTGATAAAATCAACCTTATTATTTCTCTTAGCATTACCCCTTCCCCATGTCACTTTCCTTTCTGGATAAAAGGTTTTCTTTCTGAGCCCATTCCATAGCATCTAATGAAGAACATTGTTGCAGATGCCTCTCTGAACCAATTAGTCTCTAAGGGCAATTTTACATGTGCTCCAGGGGTGGGGAGGTGCTTTAATTAGAGCAGCTCTGAGAGCCACCGCCCATGACTGGGCAGTTAACATTAGGGGCTATAGGCTGT
>NW_017729033.1:97110482-97111800 GCF_001723915.1 Gavialis gangeticus | reverse complement strand
CTACTAGGTCCCTTCCGACCCTTAATCTATGAAATCTATTAAAGCACCCACAACATCCTTGTGTTTTGAAATGGCAGTGGAAACAGATTAACTAAAGCTTGTTTGACAAACTTTAGTTAACCGGTCTCCACCGCCATTTTGAAGAACAGGTATGCTGATATATGAGACGGAGAAGCTGCTGGAGGTCCACTAATTATCATGCTTCAGCAGACTCAATCAAGTCTGCTCCGATGTGCTGTAATTACAGCGCATCAGAGCAGCCTTCCCTCATGTCTACAGGCACCCTAAGGTCCCATCTGCCCTACCTTCTGCCTGATTTGAGACTAACGTAGCTTAACACCTCTTAGCATGCAGTGAAAGTTTCCATCCAAGAAGTTAATGTGAAGTAAATAATGTGCTGTTACCTTCCCTCTCCTTGCCCCCACAGTGCTTCCAATGCAGTAACTTCCTAATGTAGATAAGGACTTAGTTGCCTGCTTCATCATTGCTTTGCCTAATTGTATAGTATCATCCACATAGCTTGTTATCATACAGCATTTTAGAGAGGTCTTAAGGATTTCACAGCTTGTGAACTCCATGGTTCAACTTTAAAATAGTTTATCATGTATTGCCTAGCTTTCCTATTAACAACTTTGTGCTATAGACAACAAATCTTATTTGGTTAAGAAAGTTAAACATATGCATGATATCTCACAAAATAGCATTCTTCTCTTAGCAATTAGCTTTGTGAGTACAAATGGCCGGGTTGATATTCAGTTTTACTTGGGAACAATGAAATTTACTTGAAAATAATGGAATAGCTATATAAAACTCAGGATTTGTGTGTGTTATGTATATATGCTTGCACACAGTGGTCTTTGTCATTCAGGAAAGTATCATATTTACTTCTTCATAATAGCTGATATCAGCTACAGTTCACACTGGGTTTTATTGTCCACTCTATTCCAGTTATACTCAAATGGAGTAGATAGAACAGGTTTTATATGCCAGTTAAGGCTGCATATGCAAATTGCAGATTGTGGGTTCAGAGCAACCCAGCACCTTAAGCCAATGGACTACTCAAAGGGCACCTCTACAAGTGCAGTTAGTCACAATTAAAATTACTGCACATTAGCTATGTGGCCAGAGGCTGGAACTCTGCCCGGTGGCCACAGGGGCACATGGCAGGGTTGGAGGGACCTCACAGTAACTTTAGTGCCAAGTCCCTACACATGCAGATTGAACAGGCTACACATGCAATTGTTAATGCCAAGTTCCTCCAACCCTGCCATGTGACCCTGTGGCCACCAGGGGGAGTTCCAGCCTCTGACTACATCAC
>NW_017729033.1:97107355-97110471 GCF_001723915.1 Gavialis gangeticus | reverse complement strand
GAGTTTGTTCCAGACCCTGGACACATGCACTGTAAAGAAGTTTTTTCTTATGTCTAGTCTAAATTGGCTTTCCTGGAGTTTATGGCTGTTACACCTTGTTATCCCTTGGGGAGCTCTGGTGAACAGGTATTCTCCCGGGTCCTGAAGTACCCTTCATATGTAATTGTAGGCTGCCACCAAGTCCCCCCTGTGCCTTTTCTTCTCCAGACTGAAGAGTCCCAAGTCCCTCAGCCTCTCCTCATACAGCCTTCCCTCCAGGACATGTATCATACAAGTGGCTCTCCTCTGGACTCTCATGTAGACCCACCCATTATGGAGGAATTCCTCTTTCCCATGCCCTCCTGCTGTACCCTTGTCACAAGTTGTGGAACACTTCTAACATGCCTTCTCCTTCCCATATGCGGGGTTCAAGGAAACTGAGAAACTTGCACAAAATTTCTACCAGGGACAGACAGGAAGCATTCTCCACTGCCTCTTCAGGCTGCATTAAGCCTCACTCCTGTTTCTATGCATACAGACCTATATGATCTTTGTAGATAAGTTCCTTGTGGCCTTGTTTACCAGGATCACAGTTAACTTTAATTTTAGACCCTAGAAATTATAAACATTTGATTGCAGTGTAAAGACTAGCCACTTTGCATGTACATGTACTAGCACAGGATGGCCCCCTCTACACATTACATCTATTGCACAATTACCTGGTTAATTGTGCAATTAATTTAGACTGGCTACATGTGTAAATTAACTATGGTAGCTTAAAAAGGACCAACTAGCTACAATGTTATTTCTGGAAAATACATAATACCATTATAGCTGGTTTCTATCCATCTTTAATTTGCATATGTAGCCTATGCCCCATGGTTTGGAGACTGCAGCTGCTGTGATCTCCCAGCCACAGAGGTGCCCCATATGCAGCCAGGGCTGAGGGTTCCCCAGCTGACCAGACTCTCTGCCCTGGCTGTACTCCACACAAAACTGCAGCTGGGAGTCCCATTAGTTCTGGGGCTCACTAGCGCAGGAGCTTGGTATTTGCCAGGGAGAGCTTGCTATTTGCCTCTGGTGCAGGGGGAGTCTTGGATGGTGATCCCACACTCTCCCTGTACTGGCAATAAGGTATGATAGGGTCTTATGCTACATCCCACAATCATGTCTCCTGCCATGCACGTGTGTCATGGCAGGAGGCATGATTCTGTGGATCACATGATAGTTCCTATTGTACCTTTACCTGCATATGTAGAGGGTGGCCCCCTAGTGGCTCCTGGACTTAATTAGCACCTAATTGGTACCACCCAATTAACAGCTGATCCAATAGTCCAGTTCCAAGTGGGGTGATTTTTGGTTCCACACTAGCTAACAAATTGACTAGGCGTATCTGTCATCACCTTCTCAATCTGGCAATTGTTTATACTATGACTAAATAAGGAAACTCGCACACTGATGTGTAACTGAAATGAATTAATTGGTTTGTTACTAATGGGTGAATATAAATGACTTATACAACAGGTACAGCAAGTCACAAAACTAGCTAGGAGCAAAATACACACCAATAAAATTATTCCTATAACTTCTAAAAGCTATACCTATCCACGCTAATATCTATCTTACAATACAATCCCTATAAAGATCAATAAAACACTACAACCTCAGAAAAACTATTGACTCAGGAATGGGTATGAACTTTATTACAGGATGGGAAAACTTTATTAAACACTGGATCTCCACCATTCCTCATCACAGTGAGTGGAGATCACACCAAAGATGATTATCTGCTGGTGGCTTACCTTTCACTTTAGGGGAAGGGAGAAGAAAGGAACAAGAGAGAGTGGATGATACTTATACCGAAGGGTGGAGGGCTGCTATTTAAGTGCTGTGCACACTCAGGGAAACAATCTGGGGAGCCAACCCTGGCCACTGTCACTGGGAGATAACCAGGAGACCAGCAGAGGTGAGCACAGGTGGAGTCTCAGGAGTAGAGGTCACTGAGCATGATGGCAACCTCTATTGTGGCCTGACAGTTAAAGGATTGTTCAGCTTGTTGGACCTCCATGGTCGTGACATAGCCCAAGGCACAACACCACAATGATCGCCTACACCAATATACCACAAAGCCACTTCCACCTCGTTCATTCACCATGCTTCTATCACTTTTTCTCACACACACACCAATTCACATACTCAGACAGTGAAAGGACCCTCCTAGTATTTGCACTAATGCATACTGACAGACAGCCAATCAGCCAGTTACCTTCCACCAGTTGCTCCCACACACTCACCCCAACACTAGGCGATAAACATATTAAAAGTACACACGGCCCCACTGGGTTCTGCACACAGCACACTTCTGTGCACTAGGTACTCTCTTTCAGCATCTTTTGAGCTTAGCTGAGCATGCTCCGTCCGGAGTAGGAGGTCATGCAAAGTTCAATACACAACCTACTTAGGCTATGCATCTGCGCATACCAGCTACTCCCAAAAACAGCCAAACAGGGGAAACTAAGTGACAGTGCCACGGTCTCAGACCCAACTTTGTCTCCAACAAGGCTATAGTTGTATATACATGTAAAAAAGAGGCTAGGTATATTTTCAACGTCATCAAATATTTATTTTTCTGCATTTTTTACTTTACTTGCCTTGCAGTTTCCTTTTACACAGCATACAGAGTAAGAAAATAGATTCTCCACATTGTCACAGAGTGTATATAATTGGTTTAATACTTTTGGAATATGATGAGAGTCTGAAATTGCTTAAACACTTTAATTAGAGTTAACTTTGTTTCCCTATATAGAATCTTAGCTTGACAGATTGAAAAGAGAAGTTTTTGCTACCATTCATCTTAGTTTGCCTAAAAATAGGGGACAGGTCTTCAGCTGATGGAAATTAGCATAGCTCCTTGGAGCGGAGCAATATAGATTCTCATAATGTGAAGCTCTGCCTCCCATGTATTTAATCAGAAAATAAAGATCCCTATTTACATTTGGAGATAATTGACATACTTTATTTACTAGTAACTACTAAAAGAGAAGTCCCTGGAAAAATCATGGAGCAGATACTTGAGCAGATCCTTAAGGAATCCATTTCTAAGCACTTAAAGGAGAAGTAGGTGATCTGGAACAGTT
>NW_017729033.1:97099573-97102355 GCF_001723915.1 Gavialis gangeticus | reverse complement strand
AAGTCCCTGGAAAAATCATGGAGCAGATACTTGAGCAGATCCTTAAGGAATCCATTTCTAAGCACTTAAAGGAGAAGTAGGTGATCTGGAACAGTTAGCATGGATTCACCAAGGGCAGGTCATGCCTGACCAACCTGATTGCCTTCTATGATGAGATGACTGGCTCTGTGGATGCAGGGAGATGAGCAGATATAGTGTACCTTGATTTTAGCAAGGCTTTTTGGTATGGTCTCCCACAAGATTTTCACAGGCAAGCTAAGGAATTATGGGCTGGATGAATGGACTGACTATAAGGTAGATAGAAAACTGGCTGGAGCATCATGCTGAGCAGGTAGCAATCAATGGCTCGATGTCTAGTGGCCAGTATCAAGTGGAGTGCCCTAGGGTTTGGTCCTGGGGCTGGTTTTATACAATATGTTCACCAACGACCTGGAAGATAGCATAGAGTGCACCCTCAGCAAGTTTGCAAATGACACCAAACTGGGGGGGGAGTTGTAGATATGCTGGAGTGTAGGGGTAGGATTCAGAGTAAGATAGATAAATTGGAGGTTTGGGCTAAAAGGAATCTCATGAGGTTCAACAAGGACAAGTGCAAAGTCCTGCACTGAGGATGGAAGAATCCCATGCACCAGTATAGGCTGGAGGCTGACTGAATGGGCAGCAGGTCTCCAGAAAAGAACCTGGGGATTATAGTGGATAATAAGCTGAATATGAGCCAACAGAGTGCCCTTTGTTGCCTAGAAGGCCAATGACATACTGGGCTGCATTGGTAAGACAGTTTCTAGCAAGGCAAGGAAAGTTATTTTTTCCCTCTATTCAGCACTGGTAAAGCCACATCTGGAGTATTGTGTTCAGTTTTGGGGCTCCCAGTACAGAAAGGATGTGGACAAATTGGAGAGGGTCCAGTGGAGGGGAAGAAAAATGGTGAGGGGGTGCAAGGGAAGTTTATGCTAGAGATTAGGAAAAACCTTCTCACTAGTATGGTAGTAAAACACTGGAACAGATTACCCAGAGAGGTTGTGGAATCTCTATTCTTGGAGGTTTTAAGACTTGGCTAGACAAAGTCTTGGCTGGGATGATCTAGTTGAGGGTGGTCCTACTTTGAGCAGAGGGTGGACTAGATGACCTCCTGAGGTCCCTATGATTTTCTGTGATTCTAAGTAGTTTGTTTTCAGCGGAATTTATTCTTACTCGCATGTAAATATTGTTGGCAGGCCATTTTGTTACTTACCTGATTAACGTATCACTGTTGACTATAAAGCAAATTTGTGTACCACTTAGGAACTTGAATGCAGCAGAATGTTTCTTCATTTACGGTTGTGCGCATCTCTTCATGATTACAGAAGTAACCTTATTCACAGTGATCTGGGTTCTCCATTTGCTGTAGAAAAATGCAGATTTTCTCCTTTAAGCAACATGTTTCCCCTTGCAGGCTGGTAGAGTTCCTGCCTGCAAGGGGTTGCATGGGGCTGGTGGAAGTGGGATTCAGGGACACCATATGCATGTGTGCACATGCACATATACAGATGGCCAGGAATACAGCCAGGCAGCAGTGGAGAGCAGCTCCCCCAGCTCCCTGGAGGTAAGTCTGTGGGGAGAAGGAGGGAGGGCATAGGCAACATGTGGGGGCTCAGAGGGGCAGATTGAGGCGGCCACAGTGAGGGCAGGAATGGGGCAGGGCTGGGGCTGGGGGTGCTGTCCAACTGAGGTCGTGCCTATGGCCGGGGTGGGAATGCAAGATGGAGCCCCAGGTGGCTTGTCTGGAGGGCTTGCCACTGCTGCATGCACTCCCAGAGTGGGATTGGGTGGGAGAGGCAATACATCAGGAAGGCATAGATTTATGTGCAGGGTGGGTGAGGATTCAGTCTACCGACTGCGAGGCTTGGAGATCCCCTCCCTGCTGCCATCTCCCCAGGGGCCTCCACAGCCCAGTGGGTGGGACCTGGCATGGGAGGACAGAGTAGAGCAGGGAGACTCAGTACCTCCACATTTGAGACCTCTGTGCCAGCCATGCTGCCAAGGTGAGGCATCCCCTGCCTGCCCAGCAGTGGTAGGATGGCACAACTCCATGCCTCCACCACCCCTGCAGAGGCCCCCAGAGGGAAGGCAGCAGGATGGGGAGCCCACATCCTCATCCTGTACCCACTTCCCATGAGCTGCATTCAGCTCCTCTCTGGCCATGGGGGAAGGTTTGGAGTGGGAACCAGGCTCCACACTCCACTCCAGCTGCAGCTACCACTGCCTCCAGCATCTGGCAGCTGAGGTTCAGGTGCTGCTGGCTGGCTGTGGCTGCTTGTGGAGCAGGGAGCAGGTAGGAGGCAGTTACCAAGTCCCATAGCCCTAGCAGCTGGGAGCCCACTCTGGAAGGGCTGGGTGGACACAGGGGTTGCGGGTCAGGAGTGAGGGGCCCTGGTGGGGACAGCTGGGGTCTGCAGATTGGAAGTGAGGGGCACCAGCGGGGCTAGGAGATGGGAGGCTGTAGATTGGGAGTGAAGGGCACTGGCAGGACCAGGGGGCTGCAGGTCATGAGTGAGGGGCACTGGCAGGGCCAGGGCATCCCAGGAAAACCAGGAACAACAGTCATAAACTCTGAAAAGGTTTCAGACTGGATATAAGGAAAAACTTCTTCATAGTTTCTGTGACCAGAGTCTGGAATAGACTCCCAGGGGGGTGGTGCAGGCACCTACCTTGGAGATCTTCAAAAGGAGACTGGATGCACACCTTGCTGGGGTTATTTGATGCAAGTAATCTTTCCTGCCCATAGCGGGGGGGGGGGGGGGGG
>NW_017729033.1:97092917-97099384 GCF_001723915.1 Gavialis gangeticus | reverse complement strand
GGGGGGGGGGGGGGGGGGGGAAGGTTGGACCCAGTGATTTCACAAGGTCCCTCCCAGCCCTAAACTTCTGTGAATCTGTGAATGGAGGACCCAATAGAATCATATGATCAGTCCCAAAAGGCTGCAACACTTCAAAAGGCAGTTTCTAGAGATAAAAGTAAAATGAGTTGGACTACAATCTCCTATTAGTGGAAAAGCTTTGAAATCTCTGGGGTTAAGGAAAACTGATTCAGCAGACTCAATGATTTTTATTCTTTTAGATTATCCAAAGTGTTATAGACACAGTCTTTATGGTGGATGGGTTTCTAATTCATCAGTGGCTGCCATAGGTTGTTTTGTTTTATTTTGTTTTTTAATTTGCAGAAATTTAGTAGATCTTTGTGATTCAGAAATGACCAGAAATAGGTCAATGTGCCCTGTTAAACCAGGAGTATTTGGGTTATGAGAATTTACTAGAGTTGAATCTTGAACTTTGACACCCAATGGCAAAAGCACACCTCTAGGGATACTCAGCAAGATAACTTTTGCATTAATCACCTTGGCCAGGGACAGAAATTACACATAAACTGGTATAAGCAATTGGAAACTGGTTCATATTTGTAACAAAATAGAAGTTCAGTGCACATAAACTCCTTTCAAAATTGCTGCAAATGGTTTAAGATAAACTTGGATGGATGTAGTATCAGACTTAACTGATTTAGGCTAAATCAGTTTATTTAACTTCTGCCCCAGATCCCTTCCAGATTCAAGGTAAGTCACAGTCCTGCAGCATCCCAGGATGCTTCTCACCTCCCCCACAAGCCTCCCCTTCACAGGGTCAGCAGGCTAGCCTCAGCCAAAGCTGTCTGCTCCAGCCAAGCAGGGAGGCATGCTGTAGCTCCACCCCCCCCTCCCCCGCAGCTTCTTGCCCAGGCCACTGCAGGCATGTGACAGCATTTCTGGAATCAAAAGTGAAGGTTTGTTCACTTGCTTATCAGTTCAATAAATTCAGCTTAGACTAACCTGTGAAGATTGAATTGATTCAGCCTTGGACTCTTTGACTGACTGTACTTAACCCTTTAGTTTTACACCTTTACATTTGTTTAATCATTTCAGTAATCACAGAGAAATAGCTAGAAGATTTAAATTATCTTGGTTTCAAGCCAGAAATAATTTCTGTAGGCCAAGTGTTAGATTTAAACAAAATAGTGGAATCAAGAAAATACTCTGGTAATTTTAGGTTCATTATGAAAATTCAACATAGCTTTAGCTTCAATATTATTGGAGTATTTTTTTTCTCATTTATGTAGCTAAAACAACTTGACAAATTAGCATGAACGGGAAAAAGGCATAATACAACTAGTTAGTAAAAGTAAAAGTTTGAATAAAAATATTTATGTATTGTGGTCAGCAGATGTATTAATCTCAGTAAATTCCTTTACTTTCCATATGTTGACGCTTAATACATATACTTCACGCAATGTGTATCTTCTTATAATATCATTTTAAATTATCAGTGGCTTGTATTAAGGAATTACTACACCAGGCTGTAACATTTGGAGGCAGGAAGTAACATTCTTTCTGAAGGTCATAAGTAAAAATTTGCTTTAATTGAACCTAGTCCCAGTGATTTATAACTTACAGTTATGGTTCCTACTGAGAACTTTCAGATAGCTCAGTAAAGGACTTTTGCCCTCATCACAGAACCCATGCCATTATTTGGATGTACTAGGATGCTAATTAAAGGAGGGCCAGCTTTGTAATTTCAGGCGTGACTGCAGATCCCGACTGCAGTGAACTCAAAGGTCTTAGGGTGTCATATAGTATACTGTATCTTGTGTAAACTATTGTTCTTTGTTCCTTGCTTTGATGAGTAGAGGAATCAGTTTAAAACATACTGCAAAAAAAATCTATGAATGCCCTAAATACAGGTACGGGTTTTTTTTAATGATTAAAAAACAATGTTCAGGTGTGTTCCATGTTAAAGTGACTTTCAGTGACTCCAGGTCAAATAGTTCACTGTTTACAAAGGTAAAGATTCTTCCTTTTATGTAAGTACTAACCACTTAATACACATTTTACAAGCCATATTTTTCCATCGTTTCCACTGAGATAACCTGTTTGTCCAGAGTTGGATGTCACAGGCGTAAATGAGGACAAGACTAGAGCCTGTGCTTGGAATCTGATTTAAAATTTCTGTTCTTCTGTGAGCTAAAATAGACTTCATTCATTCTCTTTCAATTCGCTCTGAAGGTCCTTACTAAATCCAGGAATATTATATTCACCACATTCTCAAACCAGTTACTTTAAAGATAATTTTGCTTTGGCATGATTTCTTCTTAACAAATCTAAGTTGGCTGCCAGTGATTGCTATTTTATCCTTCAGTTTTATGAGTCTGTGTGTGTTTTAATTTACTCTACTTACTTCCCATCTTTTGAAGTCAAGCTGACCAATGTATAATTTCCCAGGTGCTCCTTGTTCTCTCCCCCCCCAACATACACCTCCCTTTGAAGATAGATATTATAGGTGTTCAGATGCGTACTCAAGTGTACTTTGCAGCACCTCAGAGGCTTTTGAGGTTCTACAGAATTCATTTGACACACATAAAAATGTGCTCTGCACTGCATATTTGCATCAGGGAGCCAAAATTAGATACCGGGAAATTCTGGTATCTCAAAAAAAAATGCTTCCAAAAAAGTGGGCTGGCTTACATGGGTGCAGTGTGCATGCCCAAAACTGGAGCCTGGCAAGCCAGAGCCACATACCACACACCCAGATTGCCTCTGCTGCAGCCTCAGGAGGCCCCCAGGATCCCAGGTGCGGCTGCTGGGTCCAGCCCAGGTGCTAGCCCCAGCCTCCCCTACCCCGCCCGGGGCAATTTGCTGTGTGCCAGAATGTGCATGCAGGGGTGTTCTCTGGGGACAAGTAGCAGTGGCATAACTATGTGCCACTGCTATTTATCCCCAGGGAAACACATGTGCGTGCTCATCTGGATGTGCCCTATCTTGGTGTTTCTTCTGTTCTTTGCAAATAATATTGCCAGAGGCTCAGGGATTTCTGCAGCTTGTTCCTTTAACAGTCTGGGGTGAATTCTGTCAGGCCCCACTGCCTTAAATTCATTCTGAGACGTCCAAGATATTTTACTTATCATGATCTGGTTCCATTCACATTTTTTGTTTATCTTAATTTTGCTAGTCATCTCCTCACAGCTCATTTTGTTATCTTTTGTGGATATATTTCCAAATTCGCTGCTACTTCTTCATCCTTATAGACTTTAATAAATACTGAACAGATATAAAGCATTATTATTAGAACTCGAGTTAACATGAGTCAGAACAAATGGGGCAGGTCATGCTGCAAAGCTGTGAAAGGGCTAATGCTGGGCTCCATCCTTGCTTTACTGCTGTCCCAGAGAGAAGCAGCACCCATTTTGCAGTATAGCCTCTAGATGCTTCTAATTGTCCATTCTTGTATTCCAGCAGAGAAAATCAACCTTCTCGCTTAAGACACACACCACAATTTTCAAGACTGATTTTTTTGGGGGGAAAAGTGCATGTGGTATGCAGATAAATGTGTTGATTTCTTCTGCTTCCTAGCATACATCTCAATTGGCCATTTTTATAGCAGGGCACAAGGTGTGGGGCCGGCCTCCTGATAAAGAAAGGGAGGTGAAATCTGAGAGAACCAGAGATCTTGTCCAAAGAAATGTGGGATAGACGAGGACATGTGGACCTCAAAATGAGCTTTGGTTCCATTATAGAATAAGACAAATAAGAATAGTCAAACTTATTTAAGGGCAGACTGAGTTCACTGCAAGGTTGCTTTTTGACACTGAACATGGTGTTTGATACTATTCAGCATTTTCTAGTAAGCCAGCTCACCTCTCTCAAGCTATAAATGTCACTAACAGTTCTGTGCCTTGTGTTCTGAGACCCTAAATATCAAGTATTTTCCCTATCTTGTCCTCTTCTTTTTCACGTATTTGTTCATGCAAGCCAAGCAGTTGCACTGAAATCATAAATTGACACAGTGTAGTTAATTGAAAGGTTGAAAAACCATTGGTGTCATATGTAGTAACTGACATTAAGTGCTATTTGGAGCAAGAAATCAGTGATTTTTCAATTGACATTAAACAGGAAATCATTTAATGGCAATTGATATTAAATGTGTACAGTGGGACTATATTACTGATAAAATGAGTTAGCAGCATAGAAAATTGTTTTTCATTAGGGAAGATTATCTATTAAGCCTCTTGATATTAAGCAGAGTTGACTGCATAGCTATCCTTGGTATATTTTTCTTCGTGGAAGCAGAAAAGGGGTTGAAATATGATACAAGAAGCACCAAGGTATTACAGGTAGTGAAAGAAAACTTTTTTCTCCAGAGAAGTGGCTGATTGGAAGTGCTAACTTTTTTCTGACAGAGAGCCTTTTTTCTTCCATGAGAACTCCTCTTAACATCCCTATGTTAGCTTTTGTGCTGGGGAAAAGTGTTTTTTTCAGATGTAATACCTGTCCATAGACATAGAAACATACTATCCAACTGTCTGAGATCTTCTCATAGAATCATAAGCAACACATAGAAACATGCAGGCTTTTTAGCTCAAGACAAGAGCAGTTGGGTGAAAATCTATGACCTGTGAGATAAAGGATGTCGGACTAGATGATTTAATGGTCTCTTCTAAGCTTATAGCCTTGTTTGATAAATACAACAATTACATTATACAAGTAAAATGGCAAATCTTCAAGCTACTCAGAAACTGGATTAGTGGATTCAAGAGAAATGAGTTATTAAAATTTGTTAAATCATTGAATAGTGTTTTTTTGTTTTGGTTTGAATGATATTTGTCTGAATTCAAGTTTCCAAACAAAGAACTCTCCCTCACACATTCCCCCCTGCCATTTGCCTTCAATACTATTTTCATTAGAGTTTCTCACACACAATTTTTGTCTTCCATTATTTGGAATATTTCAGAACTAAAAAGCTATTTTTGATATATGACTGCACACCCAGGTGTGCACTTGGGTTTCACAAGATGAAGGAAGAGGTAACTAAACAAGGTTTACAAAGTGCTGCAGGCATAACAAACACTGTTAACACTTGTGAGTGACAGGCTTGAGAAGAGACATAAAAAATAGAGTCCCAAACTCACAGCCTTACACACACAAATATCCAGCAACAACCACTTGCCCAACTCTTCTGAGGGTGACTCCAGTTCAGTGTGTGATTCTATTTCACAATGAGTCTTCTCCTCAAATTTTGAGGGAATTAAATAATACGGAATTAAATGATGCCATGTTTTGTATGTTTTTTATGGGAAAAAATGTCATCAGCTTTTCTCGATTCTACAGTCTAAGGAAGAAAAATCCTTTCAGTTTGGTACAGGGACCAGAAGACAAGGATGCAGCTTGGAACAGTGAAATGCAACAGGCTCCTCCAAAACATGTGTTGAGCTTTATACTTGTAGCAATACCGCCTGCACTTTCTGACTGCTATGGACAAATGGCCCATCCAGAGTCACCATCAGATACTAGTTGCCTTCCAGGGTTCCAGTGTTGTGACAGCCACCACCTGTACTGGCTTCCCCAGTTATGGTAATGGAGCTTCCAATCCACAATAAAACAGAAAGATGATTTGTGTAGCAAAACACCTTTGCCCAGCAGAAAGGCAGGCTCAAACAAACATACCAAAACAGCTAATCCATAAAGAGAGTACAATATGTATGACACTTCATTTTGGAAAGAAGGCTGAAGGAGAATATGACAGAGGTCTATAAAGTCATGAAGGGTGTGGACAAAGTGAATACAGCATGGTTATTTACCACTTCCTGGAATACTAGACTAGGGGACACCCACTGAAATTAGCAGTAGACAGGTTTAAAGCTAACAGGAGGAAGTACTTTTTCTCTCAAGCACAATTAACTTAGGGCCTCATTACCACAGGATGTTGTAGAGGCAGATAGTATACCCAGGTTTAAAAGGGGACTAGCTGTGTTCAGGGATGTGGCTAAAAAGCCATTAATAGCTTTTTAAATAGTTTCATAGTTTTGTAGTTAGTAGGGTCAGAAGGGACCTGAGCAGATCATCAAGTTCGACCCCCTGCCATGGCAGGAAAGAGTACTGGGGTTAAACGACCCCAGCAAGGTGATTGTCTAGCATTGTCTTAAAGACCCCCAGGGTAGAAGCCGGCACCACTTCTCTTGGAAGTTGGTTCCAGATCCTAGCTGCCCTGACAGTGAAGTAGCGCCTCCTGGTGTCTAATCTGAATTTACCCTCTGCCAGCTTGTGACCGTTATTTCTAGTCACTCCTGGTAGTGCTTGGGGGAACAGTGACTCCCCCAATGCCTGCTGGTCCCCTGTGACTAGTTTGTAACAGGCCACTAGATCCCCCCTCAGTCTTCTCTTGTGGAGGCTGAACAGGTTCAGGTCCCATAGCCTCTCCTCGTAGGGCCTGCCCTGCTGCCCCCTAAGTGGCCCTCCCCTGGACC
>NW_017729033.1:97086873-97087917 GCF_001723915.1 Gavialis gangeticus | reverse complement strand
TTGAATCCCATCCTATTCTTATCCACCCACCTCTGTAACCTGTCTAGGTCCAATTGCAGCCTATTCCTCCCTTCTAGTGTGCCCACATCCCTCCACATTTTAGTGTCATCAGCAAATTTGAACAGGGTGCTTTTTACCCCCTCATCCAAGTCAGTCATGAAGATGTTGAACAGTGCGGGTCCAAGGACCAAGCCCTGCAGAACCCCACTTTTCACATCCCTCCGGGTCAAAAATGACCCATCCACTACCACTCTCTGGGTGCAGCTGTCTAGCCAGGTGGCGACCCATTTGACTGTGTAGGTGTTGACACCACAGTCCCCCAGTTTTTTATATAACAAAACAATCAGGGATGTGTCCTCTGGCACATCTAAACTAATGGTAGTGAATGCCAAAGACTGTACCACAGGGGATAGATCACTCTAGATATGCCTGTTCATACATCACTCTCTAAAGCAGAGGTGACCAACTTGTGGCACCTATGGCACAAGTAGCATGGACAGCCTCTGTATGTGGCATACAGTAGATCAGGGAAGGGATAAGTAGCATGATGGCAGGTGGGGCAGGAAGCAGAAGATTTGGTAGGGGAAAGAAATTAGAGTGGCACTTGAGAAGGGTTCAGGGCTAATTTGTGGCACACGAACCAAAAAGGTTGGCTCCCATTGCAGTAAAGCATCCACTCCTACCCTGTACTAAATGGGATTGTGTCATTTTTCAGGCCAGAGTAAATAGAGTTTCATTAGTCTAACTGACAAATAGGTGTTGGGATGGGTGCCAAGGGACAGGAAAAGGGAAGAGATAACAGTTCATAAATAGACTTTCAATTAAGGTACAGACAACTATCCAAGGCCAGATTCATTATCCTACTAAAATAATCCTTAACTGGCTATCAAGGGATTTCTTAGCAGTGGAGGGTCAGTAGAACAATTCCATCACTATTGTCCTATGTAGAAACCTGGTTTATGAAAAGCAGGTATGGCTAGGAATCTTTGAAACCCTTTTTGGTACCAGATCTTAGAGTTTGCTGGCCTGAAAGTCAGGGCCTAA
>NW_017729033.1:97077945-97081873 GCF_001723915.1 Gavialis gangeticus | reverse complement strand
TCATTAGTCTAACTGACAAATAGGTGTTGGGATGGGTGCCAAGGGACAGGAAAAGGGAAGAGATAACAGTTCATAAATAGACTTTCAATTAAGGTACAGACAACTATCCAAGGCCAGATTCATTATCCTACTAAAATAATCCTTAACTGGCTATCAAGGGATTTCTTAGCAGTGGAGGGTCAGTAGAACAATTCCATCACTATTGTCCTATGTAGAAACCTGGTTTATGAAAAGCAGGTATGGCTAGGAATCTTTGAAACCCTTTTTGGTACCAGATCTTAGAGTTTGCTGGCCTGAAAGTCAGGGCCTAACAAAGGCATTATAATGTCACCTTTACCCTTGCCTGCAGCCTTGTGCAGAGCTTTCTGAAGCCCATCCAGCAAATCAGAGTTTGACTAAGGGCACCCCCAAACCATGTGACATCTGTATATGGTATTATTATATTAATCTGTATATATTATTCTTAAAATGCATTGCCCTCTCATGTCATGCCTATGCTAAAAAGTGATTATGTTTTAGTATAGTTAAAGCAGTTCAAAATAAAGCAAATTCTTACACCAATATATAAGGGCAGAGATAGGCAGCCTTTCCTTGCTGTGGGTCAGAACGACCCACCTCAGGTCAGCAGCAGCCAGGTGCTAGAACCCATCTGCCACCACGGCTTGTCTCTGTGGCAGCACAGGGAGAACAGAGTGCCCACAGCCAAAGCCTGCCCTGGTGCTGAATGATGCTAAGAATTCTTCCAGACTATTTGAACATGTGTATGCAGCCGCTGATAAAGTTCTGTATACTTTAAATGGAGAGACGTAGATGCATGATACTAAGAACACTAAGCAAGTGGGATACCTATGCCAGTTATTAAAAGAGTGTAAAAGAGGGATATACATGAAATCCAACTTGTCTCCTAGTCTGAAATGACAGTTAGGGACCAACCTGAAATCTCAAGATATGTGTCTTAGTGAAACTGAAATTCAAAGCCTAAATCCCCTGTATAGACTTGGGCGTCTATACATGCATGGGACATTGACTTACTCTTTTGTAATCTATGTGTGGTGGTGGTGCCCTGCTTTTCTATGGAGGCCTACATATCAGAGCATGTGCCCAGGAAACAGGAGACCTGGGGTTTGGGCCTCCTCAGTCTAAGCAGACTTAAAACTATATCTCCCATTTCCATGGAGACCTTCCTAACCACCAGGCATATAGAAATAGGCTGGATAGGGGCCCTGTCCATCATTGGAACTGGGTCAGAGGGCAGCTAAGTGTACAAGAGTTATAGGGCCAGGAGGAGATAAAGCAAATAATCCAAGAATGAGGCTGCTCCCTAGGAGAACAGAGACCAGGTTTACTTATGATCCTTGCGTCTCAGCTTGTTTTTAACCAATCACTTTTTGATACAGTCATATTCAACCAGTATGGCATGGCATCCAAAGTTGCTGTGAGATCCATTTAAATGCGGGACATAATATGTATTAGCACTGTTAGGATGCACATGATCCACAAGATAAATCCATAGTGTCAAAAACATTCTGACCTGTCATGGTCTTTCTGAGTTCTTTGCAACAAAAGAATTGCTCTAGTATTTTTCCATAGTCAAGAAACAAATGAAAGATAAGATGTGGCATTTTCTGAGTGATACCTCCAATCTAACAAGGGGTGTCTTGGATGTAAAATTGTTGGCTACAAAGGACCAATTCACGGGATCATCATAAATTTTAGTTTATTGGATGGGATGTGAAGTTGCCAATAAAATCATAAATACAGACTTTGAGTTATGGGTGGTACTGTTCACCTTAGCACATACACACACACGTACTCACTCATTCAAACCCATGTACCATAGTGTGTAGTAGCTGCTGTAGTGATTATGAGAGCACTGGTGTCAGTATATCTACCTATCCAAGGCCCTGGAGTCAGCTGTTGATGGTCAGCTTCCTTCAAGGTGATGTCCTCTCCAGAAGGGGGTCACCTTTTTGTCCTTCTGTCTCGGTAGGTCAGGTGCTGGATGAGAGGGTCATGCTTCACTGCCTTTTATCCCTTTCTGGCAGACTTGTGTGATCACCCAGCATCATCTTGGCTACCCAGGCTGGAGGTCCCTGTCCCACATGGGTCTTGAGTAGTGCATGATAGCTGTTAGTCACAGGGGTCTCTGCCTGCTGGTACCTGAAGTTTCGGGAGTCCACCCTTGACTTATTGACTTAATGGCTTTATTGTCATGGGTTACAGGAATAGTCCATAGGGTGAGTGCTCAGTTCCTGAAATCAGTTCTTTAGCTTGATTAGCTTAAAATGGAGTTCCTTTGGCTAGGCTATTGTCTACTGATGATCATCATTCACTTGCATTCACTCAACAGATTTTATCACTTTAAAATTACATTGAAGTTGTAATTGTAACAATGGTCCAGTGTGTAACTTTATTCTACAGGGAGTATGTTCCTTAAGAATTTAAAAGTATAAAATATAAAATACAAAATGCCACAGTAAAGGTGCGATAGATGAAATATGAAAATGCACTGTGAGAAATATATAAAAATACAATGTGAGGTTGTGAGGATCAAAGGCTACTGGGGACAGTAAGTAAGTTAAGATAGCACAGGATATATTTACAGTCTTTGCAGTGGATATTTTAGTTCTTTTGTTTTCTTAGTGACACTGAGCTTAATTGATATGTAGATGTAGTTTCTAGGTGTCTTCTACAGAAAACCACTTGAGCTTTCTGGATTGCTCTGAGCCTTGCCACACCCATGCAGTGAGTGTGCTATATCTCTGCCAGTACTTAGAAGGAAAAGAAATGCACAAAGCGGGGTTTCTATTACAAAATGTAAATGCGCACCAGTCTAGTGTAAAATGAATAAACAGGCCTGAGAGCTTGGGGCAGCATGTAGATTTCCAGCTACCGTGTATACACATGTGCCTGTATAATAAAGAGAACAAAAAAACCCAAACTTCTAAATTGACATAGTCATAGCTGATAAAGTTTTTAAGTATAGGCCATCTCTTAGTTTTGACAAAGCTATTTTTGTTGTTTTTAACCTTGCAGTTCTTTACATCTCCTTCAGAGTTCACACATAATGAAACAGTAAATGTAGGAGAGCACATAGAAGGAAGATACAAACATGACAAGGAAAGACAGATTAGAAAGATTTCATATTACTCTTTTTCTAGCAGTGTGATTAGTGTCTGTATGTCATAATGAGGTTATCAAATTTTCAGTGGCTGACAACTTTTTTCAGCAATGAGCCAGAAAGACCCAGCTTGGTTCCTAGTGGGCTGGCACTGACACTTCTCCCTATTGCTGTGTGCAGCAAAAGGCAGAACCCACCAACTGGTTGGCTCTGCAGTTTGTACCCAATAGCTCTGCAGGCTAAAGGCAACCTGCTGTCAATAGCTTATCAAATTCTTGGTTATATTTTGTGTTAAAGAGGGAATGAAGATTATGGGTGCATCCACATGAGCATGCATCTGTGTCTTACAGCAGCTCAAAGATGTTTGAGATGCTTCAAGAGGCACATGCAGAAACAAAAAAAATGTTCCCCGCACTGCAAATTTGATCTCTGCCCCATCTGACCCCAGCATCCTGGCAATTAAAAAAAAAAAAAGCCCACACTCACTGGTAGTAGCAGCTACTGTTGGGGTCACAGGGCCATGTGGCAAAGACCCCTCTCCCTCCCCATGCAGCATGGGGCCAGATGACAGCTGCAGTTGCCCCAGCTGCCCGACACTGAGCAGAGCCGCGTGGCATCCTGCCAAGCCCAGCTGCACCTGTGTGATGGGGCAGTGGCAGTGCAGGTGCCAGGGCTGGGCCCCACTGCCCTGGGCTGTGCAGGGGGGCTCTGCCATGAGGCTCCAGTGACCCCCACAGCAGCTGCTACTGTTGGTGAGTGTGGGGCTTTTTTTTTTGTCCCAGAGTGCAGGGCTGGGTGGGGGGGAAT
>NW_017729033.1:97077719-97077934 GCF_001723915.1 Gavialis gangeticus | reverse complement strand
TGGGGGTGGGGCATGTGGGCCCTGCAACGGGGGGTAGCCCTTGTGGGGGGCCATATGGACCCTGCTGGGGGGGCTGTAACTCCTGTTGGGGGGCACTGTAGCCCCTCATGGGGACTGTGGCCCCTGTGGGGAGGCTGTAGCTCTGCAGGGGGCAGAAAAGCATATATGTATTTAGAATTAATTTTATTATGATAATAGAGACACTGGTAGACTTT
>NW_017729033.1:97064499-97072719 GCF_001723915.1 Gavialis gangeticus | reverse complement strand
GGGGTAGCCCTTGTGGGGGGCCATATGGACCCTGCTGGGGGGGCTGTAACTCCTGTTGGGGGGCACTGTAGCCCCTCATGGGGACTGTGGCCCCTGTGGGGAGGCTGTAGCTCTGCAGGGGGCAGAAAAGCATATATGTATTTAGAATTAATTTTATTATGATAATAGAGACACTGGTAGACTTTCAAATTGCTTTAACACTGTAGATATATCAATAAAACATTGTCCAACTTATCGCTGTCTCTCTCTCCCACTCTCTCTCTCTCTCTCTATAGTGGTCTTTTGTTTTAATTGTGGAGGAACATGGATTTCCAGATAGTTTACAGAATGACTTAGGGATTTTTTTATCAGGGATTTTTCTATCAGGGATTTTTCAGTTTTCAAAAGGGATCACTAGAATTCCTGCTAGGGAGGCGAGTGGCAGGACCCAGGCAGAGGAGCCTGCTCAGTGCTGGTACCTTGGACCCAGGTGGAGGTGGCTGACCTTCTGACCAGTTGGGGCCAGGAGGACATGTTTTGACAGCTTAAAGCAGGCCGCCACACTGGGAACATGTTCCGGGTGACAGAAGCCCGATGGCCAGGCAGGGGGCACACGTGGCAGTAGTGGCACACAAAGACCAACTCTGTGGCCACAGCCCACTGGCAGATGCCTCTACTGGCAGTGCAGTCCCCATCTGGGTCTGGCAGGTGCCCAGCAGGTCACCGCCAGGCAGCAGCCCCCACTGCCAGACTGCTGCAGTGGGTAAAGGGTGCAAGGAACTCTCAGGGCTGCTTCAGCAGTCCAGCTGGCACAAGGGATGGTGTCCCCAGGTACCAATTGGCTGGGCACCAGAAGCTCCTGAGAGTAAGTAGCCCTGAGCTACTTGACAGGGCAGCTTTTTGTACTGATGGAACCAAGACAGGGAAGCTTTTTATACTGCTGGGGACAGCGCAGGTGCTGGCCCTGGGCTCTAGCTCCCCCTGACTGCAGATCTGGGAGGAGCTAGGCAGGGTTATTTTGCCCCAAGTGGCACAATTTGCTGCACACCAAAGTCCATGTCCAGGCATGTGCACTGAGGCAAAAAGCTGAAGCTCAAATTTTCACCAGTTCTATTTGAGCTGCTGCAAGTGCACATGCTTGCACGTGTGGATGCACCCTATGTGTTGTGTATATCAAAGATACCAAAATGACTTGCCACTGATCTGTATTTTGTTTTGAAATTAAAACCATCATTTTACTGGTCAGTAATTAGCTAAGAGGAAATAAAATATTTTATCTCAGAAATAAAACCCATAAATATATCAGTAGAAGACATTTTGGTGTATTCTGCCTTACTATGTAAAAAAGAAATTGCATGTGAATAGCAATTGATTCATCTTAGAATATAACCTTGTAATGAAGAAGGAAAATTATATATGAAGTAGAGGAGCAATGAATACATTGTTGAACAGTTATTATATTTCTACATATCAATTATGCAGTTGATTTAATTGTTTCAATAAGGGCAAGTAGTTCATAAATGTGCCTTTTGATTAAGAATACTTTCTTTTCTTCTACAGCGTGCAATGGTCTTGTTTTGTAGAGATGAAAACATTATGTTGGCAGTTTCAGTTTTCAATAGGATGACTTCATAAATGTTTATGTATGGTAACTTTGAAAAATCTGCCATAAGATGTTTATTCTGAAGAACTGTAGTATTTATTGAATAATGCAGCCTATACTATTTAAGATAAATTCAACCTTGTATGAATGCAGTGCAGTTACTAATCAGCAATGATTTGTTCATGTTTCACCATTTTCTATGTTTAAAATTCCAATGGACATATTTTTGCTTTCTGAAAATGTGCAAATTTCATTATTGTGTATTTGAATTATAATAGTACTACATGAGAATCCATAGATTGGCCCCATTTATGCAAGGTTCTGAACCAATAAATAGTAATGGACAATCTCTACCTTGAGGTGCTTACAGTCTAACTATACAAGATAGACCAAAGGCAGTGGAAACAAGTATAAATGTATAACACAATGAAGAGGCCAATAGTTTACAAATGTTATGATTCCATGTGAGGAGGGGTCTAGTTAGAAGAGAATTAGCTAATACAGGGGTGCTCAACCTCTGGATCACAAGCTAAATGCAGCCCACGGGTCAGGAAATTTGATGGCAGGGAGCAGTGACTAGTAATACTGCCCTTCCAGCTGACTAATTCCCAGACCCCAAACTCACACAGTGGGTTAGGGCTGCGCCATGGCCACTCCCCCCCAGGGGGCTGGATCAGAATCAGGCTATGCCCCCTTCCTCCTCCATGGCTGGATTAGGGCTGGGTCATTCTGTGTCTCCCCCCAACCCCCCAGCAGAGTTGGGCATAGGTCAAGCCCCCTTCCCCTGTGTGGAGCTAGGCTGTCCCACTCTGCCCCCCATACAGGTAGATGGGGTCTTACTACAACTGTCCTGGCACCGGATAAGGACCACCAGCTGGATCTGGCCCATCTGGCATTGCCCATCCAGCCCACCAGTCAAGAATGTTGACCACCACTGAGCTAACAGGAAGACAAAGGAAAAAAGTGACCCAAAAGAGGATACTGCACAAAGAGTGAGGTAAAATGACAGTGAGGGAGGGAGCAAGGAGGAGTTGATGCAAATATATAGAAATGTTATCTTAAGTGACTGACAGCCCTTTCTGGAACTGCTCCTTATATTTAGGGGGTCTATGCAACTTGAGAAGGCAGCTGGGCGATTTCACGGGTGGATCGTGGGGCTAGTTGCCATTTTCCAGGGTCTGTCATGGCCTGGGCTCCCGCATGCCTCTGATTGGCCAAGGAGCCCTGGTTTTCCAGCCCTTTGCTGCTGATTGACTGAGAGGGCTGTCCAACATGTGGTCCTGCCCCTTGCCACTGATAAGTGAAGAGGTGTGGGAGTCACATGACAGCCCTCTCAGTTAATTAGCAGCAATGGGCAGGGGAAGTAGCCATTTTGTCTGTGGCAGGCTCCCTCCGCCCTTCCCCTGGGTGGGCTGCACATGCAGGAGGACTAGTGGGTCCCACTGAGAGCCAGCATTTTATTTTTAGTAAGTTTTTTTCTCTAGATTTCATGGAGATCACCCAGTTTTGCAATTTCCATGAAATGCGTGCAATTGCGGTTTGGGTAGGTCCCTACTTATATTTGTTCTTGTTGCTGTTACCTTCAGTTTCTCGGGTTTGGGCCCTGATGCCCACCTTAAACTTTCTTCTTCTATACAACTTTATGGCACTGGGAATAGAGGTGAAAAGGACTGTGATGGTGGGAAGGAGGAATGCATGCATCATAGGCTACCAGATAACAGGTGTTGTCCCTGCATGCATAGCTCTGAGCCTGGGGAGGGCTGGGGGGTGCTGAATAAAAGGGCCAAGCTTAGTTTATCTTCTTTTCCTGTAAATGGCACCATACTTGAATTTGCTTCTTGTACTTGCTCCTGGATATCTGAACTTTCGTAGCTTGCTGTTCATGGTGCATTTAGAGCTTGTGCCCATTTTGTTTAACAAAGACTATGTGAGGCAAGTCATACAAAATTCCTGGTTGATAGATAAAAAGATATCACTTCTAGGTAGCAGAGGTAAATATTTATAATGTGCCAGAGGTTGATAAGCACTGCTAATGTTTACTCTTTTGCACAGGATTGAGAGCAACATTTTCTTTCAGTATTGTTTACATCATACTGCAGTTAGCTCACAAAGTTTTTGTACTTCATATGTTACTGGGAGAGAGAGAAGTTCTTTTGGAAGTGTCAATTGAAACTTGAAAGTTGGTCATAGAGGTTGTAAACAGGTGTCACATTCCTCCCAGAATAAACCATTTCATCCCAGGCAAAGTGCAGTAATACAGATGCCCATGTCCATTGTCCTGGGAAAAATCCTAAAAATGTTTATTGGATAAAAAATATTAACAGTTTATCCTGAGATACTGTAAAGTATTTCTCAATAGTTAGCCCTGGATTGGATCTTTGAATCAGTGGCAGAAAAGTAGCACTGTATGCAGCTGCTCACTAATTAGAAGGGTGATGTGTGTACATGCCAATCCTGGGATTTTTTTTTTGTTCTGGGATAAACACAGACATAATTTTTCCAGGGATAAACGCAACATCTGTTCCTAGTCAGAGACTGGTCTAACAACCTCTATCTTTTCTTGGGATTGAAATTGCCTATGTCCGGTAATTTGTTAAACATATTACAAAAACCCTGCTGTGAGCTGTAAGTGCCAGATTGGAAATTCCGTTGCCACCAAAGCTGTGTTTTCTGTGTGGTTGCATAGTTTTGTGATAAAGTCTGTGAATATAATGGGAAAAAATAGTGGTCCTGCCAGTGGTTAGGACAGGAGATGGATAGAAAGAACTGTACTAGCTCTACACCCTTGCTTTGTAGAATGGCTTATTTAGTTGCCACATTATGATTTATGGAAGGGGTCATTTAAATATTACTTCTCATCTTCATCTCTTCCTCTTTTGCACTAGTGCTAGCTTCTGGACATGCAGGCATAAAGGTGAAACTGTAGGCAACTATGTTAATGTAATAAATAAATAAATGGAACACCTATTCTAAACTTTGTCAGGTGTCCCTCAGATAGCAGTATCCCATATTTTTTACTTTGAATATTTCCATTAAAATATAATATTGAAAATGTTTCAAGTAGTTCTACTTTGTCTTTAGTTCTGGTATTTGGAGATTACATAGCTGATGTGCCTTCTAACTAGCATTCTCATCCCTGAGAATTCATAGATTTCATAGACATTAGGGCTGGAAGTGACCTCGGAAGAACATCGAGTCCAGCCCCCTGACCCAGGGGCAGGGAGTCAGCTAGGGTCATAGGATCCCAGCAAGATAAACATCCAAATTTCTCTTGAAGGCGTTCAAAGTAGGTGCTTGAACCACCTCCGGCAGCAGGCACACAGTAAAGAAGTCCTTCCTTATGTCCAGCCTGAAACGGTCTTGCAGGAGTTTATAACTGGTCGACCTTGGCATCCCTTGGGTTGCTCTGGTGCACAAACATTCCCCAGGTCCTGGTGAACACCCCTGGTAAACGTATAGGTGGCCATCAGACCACCCCGAGCCTGCGTTTTTCCAGTCTGAAAAGTCCCATATCTCTCAGCCTCTCATCATAAGTTCCATTTTCCTGACCTCTGATCATGCGCGTGGCTCTCTTCTGGACTCTCTCAAGCTTCTCCACATCCTTTTTGAATTGTGGAGCCCAAAACTGGACACAGTACTCCAGCTGCGGCCTCACCAAAGCCGAGTACAACGGGAGAATGATGTCCCAGGATTTGCTTGAGAAGCATCTCTGGATGCAAGCCAGTGTTTTGATCACTTTACTGGCTGCAGCATCACACTGCAGGCTCATGTTCATCTTGTGGTCAATCCTGACCCCCAAGTCGCTCTCATCCATAGTGCTAGTCGGCATAGCACTGGCGAGCCTATAGATATGCTGCAGGTTTTTCCTCCAAGGTGGAGAATCTTGCATTTTTTGATGTTAAACAACATCAGGTTCTTGTCCACCCATTTACTGAGCCTGTCCAGATCAGCCTGGATTACCGCCCTGTCCTCAGGTGTGGATGCTTTACCCCAAAGTTTGGTATCATTGGCAAACTTGGCCAGTCCACTTTTGACTCCAATGTCCACATCATTAATGAAGAGGTTGAACAAAATAGGTGCAAGGACAGAGCCTTGAGGGACCCCACTGGTCACAGGACACCATGACAATTGACTTCCATCAACCACCACTGTCTGGGTCCATCCCCGGAGCCAATTCCCCAACCAGCGGATTGTTGTGGACCCGAGGCCTCAGTTGGCCAGTTTTGCCAAAAGGTGATTATGGGATACCAGATTAAAGGCTTTTTTAAAGTTGAGATATATGACATCAATCTCTTCTCCCTTGTCCAGGTGATAGGTCACCTGGTTGTAAAAGGAAATGAGATTGGTCAAGCATGACCTACGCGCAACAAACCCATGTTGGTTGTCCCTCAGGGTGTTGCCATTGGCCAGTCCATTAAGGATGGCCTCCTTGATGATTTTTTCTAAGACCTTCCCCAAGATAGAGGTCAGGCTGATGGGCCTATAGTTTGCCAGATCGACTTTCCTTCCTTTCTTGAAGATAGGCACCACATTTGCCTTCTTCCAGTCATCAGGCACTTCACCAGATTGCCAGCAGCTCTTGAAGATCCGTGCCAGGGGCTGAGCTATGATGCTAGCCAGCTCCTTGAGTACTCTGGGGTGTAAATTGTCAGGGCCGGCTGACTTGAAGGTGTCCAATGTTCCAACATTTCAATATGAAGTGCAACCTAGGAAACAAGTTAAAGTTTTTATTTGTACATTAGTAAGTTTTGACCTTTTATGTCATGTCATTAACACAAGGTACTGAGTCCTCAGCTGCTGTTAATCAGTGTATCTTCACTAATTTAATCAGAATTACACTGTTTTACATTAATAGAGGATCCAGATTTTTTTAATATCCCATCCGCCACCACCACATCCCATATAAAATGCAGCTTATTGACCAATTATTTAGATGCTTATATTTTAAAAATGTTGCATGTGCACATGTATTGGAAATATCTTTTTAGACTATCAAATAGAGATGTTAGAAGTGGTCTAGTAAAAATGTTACAAAAGCAGTTATCCTGCGTGGTATAGATTTGTATTCTGTAAAGAATGTAATGAAAAAATGTAATGAAATAACGAATATCTTTGTATTGTACAGTAGGGTTTCAAGGATAGGTTATACAGTTTTCAAAAAAGGGTTTAGAATGAGAACATTGCTAAAGAGTTGGTTACAGAAACCACAAAATGTTAAAATGTAAATTGCTTTTGCTTAGATGCACCATATCTCCATCAATCACCATTTTAAAGGCTAATCTGATATTGCAGAATGCTATGGGAATGCTATTACCCCTGAGTCTAAATGGTGGATGGTTCAATCTAGTCCTCAATATTCTTCCCATTGAAGTGTATTTTATAATCAGAATGGTTTGGTTAAGGAATGATTTGTTCTTCTGCATTTGCTTATTGCCTTTAAAAGAAAAAGAAGAAACAAATCGGAAATGTAATGTAGGAAAGGATTGTTTATGAGATTACAAATGAAAGAATGAACCAGTTTTACTACTAAGAAATGAATATAGGAGCCCAAAAGAAATTATATAACCTGTGTGTTTTCCTAGGGTACTTACATCCCCAAGACATTTATATCTTCTTGTATCCTAAAGGGAAATAAACACATTTCAAAGCCTCATTAGCCACATACAGCAAACCAAGAGAACAGTTCTGTAGTGTACTGTAATGTTAAAGCAACATTTTGCTGTGCTAGCCTGTATTTTTTTTAAGTGGCAGTACTCCCTTGCAGCCAGATGTTAATTATATCATAAAATATAGGGCCTGATTTTTGTATTATATGAGTAATGCACTTTGAATGGGCCACATATGAAAGATATTATCAAGATGAATAGCCTAACTCTATCCCCTTTAAATACAGACATCTGTGAAATGACTATTTTAACCATATTAAGCCCAAACACTCTGTTTCATCTTCTAATTTAGTAGTATGAGTGACACTCCCATATATCTTTATTAAAAAAATGGCAGAAATTATTGGGCTTAGTTCTTAAAAAGCATTAATGACATTGTTGATATGTAAAGATTACACGAAACCCTCTATACAATGACAAGGGTAGATGGATGCTCAAGTCTTAGAATAGCCCATAGATCAGGGGTGGGCAAAATACAGGCTAGATGTGGCTCTCCAAGCCATTCTATCCAGCCTGCGGGGCCCCTAAAAAATTTAGTAAATTAATATTTATTTGGCCCTGGGTGCCTGTCAAAGATGACAGGAGGCAGGGGCAGTAGGACCCAGGGGGAGCTGGCAGGATCGTACAGCCCAGCCCTGCTCTACCCCCAGCCATTTCTCTGCCCCTGCAGTGCTCCAGCACCATGTGGCCCCAGGCTGCATTGCTAGACTGGCAAGCGTGGGCTGCACTGGTACTCTTGGGCCAGGAGTGGGGGGGCTATAGGTAGGGGCAGAGAGTGTGTGTGTGCGTGTAGTCATGGACAGAGTGTGTGTGTATGTTCATAGGGTGAGTCCCCCACACACACCGCACCATACACATTTAACCACCCCCCCTCACAGTGCCATACACACAGACCCCCACAAACCCTCACACACCCCAGCCACCCTACCCCCACACACATCCCCCCACAAACCTCATACCTACCCAGCATGG
>NW_017729033.1:97045285-97059499 GCF_001723915.1 Gavialis gangeticus | reverse complement strand
CATACCTACCCACAGCCCCCATATCCACACACACACATGCACATGCTCCCTCACCCCACCCCCACACCTATCCATCCCCACAGACACACCCATGCCCTCCCCCACAACCACACACCCACAGCCCCCCACAAACCTATACCCACCCCCACAATATACAGGAGTAAGACTTTATTTTAAGCGATTGTGCAATCACCTCTACGCACACTACACAAACGATGTAAATCAGGATAAAATTATTTTTTGAAATCAAATTAATGAATGTTGTAGATTTTTTTTTTATTATATATTTGGTATTTTTCTGGTTCTGAGATGGCAAAACCCCTCACTGAAAGGAGTACTTCCAGGAGCAAGGAGAGGGACTTCTGATGGCGAAGGGCAGGTGTTAGGGGACGGGACTTCTGGTCACAAGATGGTGACCAGGGGGCAGGGCACCTATCAAGGGGTGGAGTTACACATGTGGCCCTTGACAACTTGACTGAACTCGGTAAGTGGCCCTCCATCTGAAATAATTGCCCGCTACTGCCATAGGTTAACCAAAACGGGTAAGGGATGGTGTGAGCTGCATAGATGGAGAGGCTGACTTTGCACATTGAGAAGCTCCTATTGCAGCAAAGCTTATAAGCATATGTGTGATTTAAATTCACAGTTTAACCAGACTCAGTCATCTTGTTTGTGTGCTTCAAATTAGGCTTGTGTTTCAAAAGCTTTGCCTTAACTTCCATTATATTTTGCTGTAAGATCAGAGGGACAATAAGTAGATACTGGCCTGGAAAAAAATTGCATTGCTGCATCCATGATACAGACAAAATAAATAGATAGTTTCTGTAGACAGGGGACTTAAATCTGAGTAATAGAAGTGCAAGAACTTTCAGGAGCAGTTAATTCTCTTTCACACACACATACACACCATGCACACACACCATACACAGGTTGTATTTTTATTATTGTGGTTGTTACTAATTCATATCACAATTTCATGGACTAATGTCACTGTCTATAAGCATGCAACCCTTCACCTTGAGATCAAGTTAACAACTTCGGGGCAGTTCTGAGCTTGAATTTCAACAGTTGGCAGTCTTTGTTCATTTCAATGCACTTTTCTTTTTAGTGGCAATGTTGCTGATGGAGCTATATTTTAAAATGCTATGTTATTTGTAGCTTTTTTGAGGGGGTGAAGGGAGGTTAAGAGATCACGGGTCAGCAACTTCCTTTGGTGTTAAACTCTTACAGCATGGCCCTTGCCAGCATGGCACTTTTGGACAGTTCAAACTGCATAGTTATGTCATTTGAAGAAGTCTTAATGATAATCAACAGAGCTAGGATATATTTATCAGGATTTGCTTGCAGCTTAAATTAGTCTCCATTGAGAAGATGGTGAGTAGGAATATTTTTCATGGTGAATCCCAGTTGACTTTTCCTCAGAAGCATAACTAATGGCTAGAAGCAAATGCTAAAATGCTGGAGCAGTGGAAGAGTCCCCCTTGGAATATCCCCAGGCAGGTATTAACAGCGGGATTGCACCCTTGGATGATGAGATGCCTCTTTCACACAGTTATTACTAACTTGATGGTCACTTATGGTCTTGGGAACTATGGGTCTTCTATAAAATATGAGGGGATAATAGTAGATTATATGCCTGTTTTAAGATTAATATGATTATAGAGGAATAAAATACAATTGGCAAAACATTATAAAGATATTGGTATTTAGTTAGCATTTTCTTTAATCCTTAACTAGTTTTATTTCAAATAAAACCAGCTAACTTGCTATTAATTTAGATATGGGTATTATTTTCTTACATGTGTATGTAATCTATATACCTAACCAACAGGTCATCAGTATTCTGTGTGACTAACTTGTGTTACTTCTCATTTTTTTCTTTCCATTAATGCGATATTAAAGATATTAACAGCAGTTCAAGAATAATAATATGCACTCACATATTCACCCAGTAAATATTTAATCTTCCTTCAGATCTGTAGATGAGGATAAAATGTGCATATCAGTATTTGGGTTGTACAGTGTTGTTTTATTGTCAGGCTAATTAGACTATTCATTTAAGATGATTATCAAACATGTTTATGATACTTTAGCATGATACTTTACTGTCATGTATGTAAACCAGCATCATCCAGACAGCCCTTAGGTTCTGATATTGTTCTTGTTACTGAAGTATTTGAGCATTTCAGTGATTTTCTATTCTGCTAACACCCCAGTGATGTGACAAAGGAATGTTAGGTTTTGTTTTTACAGTCATTTAGATTGCTGTTGTACTTTACATTTGCACCTTTCATTAATTAAATTAATTTGAGTAAGCTGAAGTTAATTTCTTACTAGGCTCTCTGTCTCCTTTCCCATCTGGCAGTTGAGGATTGATTATAAAAATATTAATATTTTCAAGGTATTAGACAGTTAAATGAGTGCCTAAATCCTGGGGGGGGGTTTTAAATCTGGTTTTGAATGACATGCCCAAGGTCACTTAAGACAAGAAGACTCCAGCAGAACCAAGGTATTAAATCCAGTTTTCCGATATCAGGCTAGTACCCTAATCACCAAAATGGTTCTTTCATGGGACTAACAACAAGTGGAAGAGTGGTGAATTTTGAGTGGGTTGTACAGTCCTCCAGCCTTCAAACCCCATTTGGCCTGAAGATTTGGTACAGCAAAGTCTGAACATTTTCTTGCCAATTCTTCAAAGGCCTCCTCTTTTTTTTTTTTTTTAAAAGAATCAGCTGCATTGATGAGGAGTTAAACAAGAAATTAAGGAATTCTTCAACTTAAAACCTCCTCCCAGCAGGGTTATTACCATGAAAAGGGGAAAGGGAGCCTACTACAGGCTTCATCATTTGTATTTTTTTTAATATGGAAAGTACTCAGGTTCTATAATAATGAGCAGCAGTTACTTTCCTAAGATTCTCCTGAGGAGAGGGAAAACATACCTGAAAGCCATGTGATATATAATTAATCCACTGCAAGTCTTTTCCTCAGTGCAGTAATTTTATAGAGTATAAGAAGGAAATATTATTAAATACAAGCTCTTTTATATCTTGAATATAATCCATTATGAGAGAATATCAAGCTATTTTTCATGGGTAGTTATCCTAAATATCATTAATATTATTGATATACCCCTTACTACATTTCCAGTGGTTTGTATTTTCCTGAAGCATACTTGTCTTTTCATGCAACAGTGGATACATTTTGCTTGCAGGGGGAAAAAAAAATAAATAAAGACTGCGCTCTTAGCTGGAGACATTTAATAACTACTCTAACAAGGTGAGATAAGAAAATAGATATTTTTTCTAAATGATCTTCCCACGCAGAAAACTCAGCAATAAGTTCTTTTAAAAATGAATTTAATTTCCACCTACTAAAAGCTCACTCTAAAAGGAGATTTTACTAAGATAGAGCCATCCCCCTTTTGGAATGTACAAGAAAAATAAAAAATGGGGGACAAAAAGAAATTGAATTGCTTTATTACATGCTGTGTGAGGAAAAAATGTTAGTCAGCAAAGGTTCCATAGACCTCAGTGCAGAGTATAATGTTTCCCTGATAGAAGCTAGACAGGCAATATTTTAATAAAGGTATTGCAATAAAACACAGAAAAGGAAGGTTAACTTCTTCCTGGAAAATTCAAAGATACACACATAATAAGCACTTTTCTTCAAGTGAGTTGCTAAGGTAACATTTTTATTTTTCACTATGGACTGAGTTTTACAACTCAAAAGTATCAAGGACACCAATCCTTACATCTACCTTTCTTCAAACACATGAAGGGGGCAGATTTTGTTGGAAAGGCCCTGTGTAACTTCTTCCATTTTTTATCTCCTAGTCTAGGTTTTATCTGACTTTATCATATGGACTAGAAGAGAGGTTTGATTCCCTAAATATGCAGCTGTGCCAAGATCCATGAATGTCTATTATCTCTACACGATATTAGAGCCCTGCCTTGTACTGTATAGTGAAGTGGTCCCCAACCTTTGTGGACTCTAAGCAGCAATACTGATCATGTAACATACTTTGGAAACATCGTACTCTATTCCACCTCACAGTCTGAAAAAAAACCATGTATCTATGGAAAGTAGAATTCCATGTGGCTCTGAGCAATTTTTGACAGTATTGGAGGCAATGTTGCTTGCAAATGCCTGCTTGGGGACCACTGGTATGGAACACTACATGTACATCTTTCTCCAAAACCAACCTCAAAGACAACAGTTTTCATTTCATGAAGGTCAAAGCTATAGCTGATAGGGGCAGTTTCATTATATATTATGCACCACATTCTCCATTGAGAATGCTGTCACTTTGAATTGTCAGCTACACTCCCCATCCCTTCATGATTCATACAAATGAAATGTAAGATCTATGCATGACTTCTTAGGGTCCTTTAGAGATGGCTTTCTATTTCTATTCTCATCTGCACCAAAGGTTTCACCAAGTCTGCTGCTTCTCTGTTTATGTCAGCAGAGATGGCCCTCAGCAAAGCACATAACCATATGCTTAATTATAGTAGGTGCTTAAGTTTTATTGGTTCCCATAAGATACTGAACACCCCATTGCCATCAGCTGAGAACAAACTCCTATGAATGCCATCAGTACACCAAGTGCGCTTGGTGAAAATATGTGGGAGGTTTCTTTCTCCACAGTTGTTCCTCAGCTCTGAAACTCTCTCACTTGAGACTTGTTAGAATCTGAGCCTAGACATCTTTAAGAAGCTCTTTTAGACCTTCTGTGTGGGCAGACATTTACCAAACAAAGCTAGGATGAGATATTTTAGGGGGTCTTTGTTTATCTTGACATTCTAGTACCTTTTTAAGTTGTTTTCTTCTCCTGTCACTCTCTTGTGTTTTAGTTACTCTGTTTTCTTATGTTTTCTTATATGCCACCCTTCTGTATAAATCAAATAAATATATAGTTAATGCCTAGTACATTCTTGAATGTTTTGGTGCGTTGTGGCCTTAAGGAAGAAAACACCACAGTAAGATATATGTAGTAAAGTGTATTGACCAAAAATAAGAGAGGTGAATATTTAAGAAGATATAATAATGAAAGAAGAGTCAATATTAAAATAACTGCCTTTGTCTATCAGCAAAAAAAAAAAAAGGGCCTTATGTGCAACAATATTTTGCCCATGTAAGTTCCCAGCATGGAATAAAATAACTTCTTTTCTCAGTATGGAAGAAATTATATTTATGTCCATTTTGTCTCTTCAGATCCATTCATAAAATGCCCTAGGATTCCTTGAGGGAAATAATGCGAAATAAATTGTGGAATCCACATGGGTCTAGAGGCAATAATTGTTAACTTTTACAGCCATTTGACATCTTCTGTTTGCCTGAAGTTTAGACTGGTTATTAAGGAAAAAATAGTTAAAACAAAAAGTACCATAATGGACCAGATGAAGACCACATACAGACATTCAGTTTCTTCTGGGAGAGGTGCTGCTTTCCCAGGAAAAAAACCATGAGTGTACAAATGTTCAGGATTTTTCTCCCAGAGCAAAAACAGCTGCTCTAGGAGTAAAATAATCTTGGAACAGTCAGGGTTAATTCATTCTGAGGAGAGTTTCTCCTGTGAGAGTGAACATCTGTATAACTTACCCCTCTGAGATAAGCCATAGCACAGTCCTCCAGGATCCCAGGCTGTTTTGCGCTATTTCCCCTCTCCACCTAGAGACAATAAGTTGCTTGGGCTGAGCTCTGCTACTCTGGCCAATCAGAAAGCTGAACATACCCCCTTCACAATCCGACATTGTGCTACAGAGAGAAAGAGGCTAACTCTGAGCAGTCTGCATCAGCCAGTTGAGACTGGCTTGTACACTGCTGCCATCTGTCACCAGGCAGACTGAGAGAGCCTGCAGAGGCTGCCCCCACCCCGACTATGCAGCATCACTACTACAAGCTCTCTGCTCTTCAGGGGCTCAGGATTAGCATGCCTGTTCAGGTATCTCTGTGTAAGATTTTATACCAAGAGAACAATCCCAGGAGAATTTCCCCAGGTAATTGGGATGCATGTACACAGTTCTAGAGTCTATCTGGCAAGGTCTTCTATTTCCAACACTACCAAGTACTAAAGGCTTTAGGGGAAGAAAATAAGAAAGAGAGAGTATGTTTAAAGTAATTAACCCATTTATCATAGCCTGCCCCTGTGCTTCCACTTTACTACCTGTCGCTAAGCTGACATCTGTTCATATGAGCCATTGCTGAATTTTTACTGAAAGTGAACCGATAATCATTATCAATGTTGACACAAATTACAAGGTCAAGAGATTTTCATAATATATTTATGTAACATGTTAAAAACTTAAAAAATGACATTACACTGCTAAAAAACAAAGTCTATTGTCTCTCAAGTCACAAGTTTGGATTCGTCTCGTCTTACTTTGCACTTGTTGATGAATTTATATACTACTTTTATAAACCTGCTTTTATAGGTGTGTTTGAAATCATCCATTCTGGCCAAAGTAACAAAATCTGGAATTCAGGATTTAACTTGCAGGCAGAGGAGAAATGGACTCACAAAAAGTTTGTGTTAAAAACATAATAAATATGATGTTGGTTTTAAGTCTATATTCCTCTCAGGATTAAGATAGCAAGCCTTTGAAATGTTTATGGTTTATCTTTTGTCTTGCAACCTCAATACTGTTTTACTTTTTTGTCTTGAAATTTCCATACTTCCTTGATTGTTCACCACCCATTTTCCCAATATATGAGCAATTTTACTATATATGCAAGACTTACAGATTATATGGAGTTCATACAAGCTTTATAGTTCTTTAAAAAATCTAAACTTTTTAATCATTGTGAGTTTATATTTATGTTATTGAAAATCAAACCATATATTTTGGCAGCAACCTTTTCCCCCTAAATCTTCATATTTAAAATAAATCTGTGTTGCTTTATGGGTTGAAGAATCATTTTTTTCTATCATGGAGGATACATTACATGTTAAGTTCATGTTATACCAGCATTTCCTTGTTTTCAGAAGGTACACATCAATTTTTTCTAGAGCTAGTCTGTTAGTCTCAAGAAAATGCGTCTTAACATCCCAGCATTTTGATTACTTGGTCTGCTTTCCTCACACTGTTCCTTTACTAAGGGTGTTGACAGACATGCGGCTACCCACTGTAACTCATGATGCTTCACAGATAATGTCATGAGCTTCCATGACCCCTCTGACCCAACCGATGCTAGCTATTTGGTTGAGGGCAGGGGAAAAAATGAGCTTCACTTTGGAGCTGATTCAGTGGAGAGAGGCTATGTGTGTGCAGTCTCTCTCCCTTAGATTCTCCTCCGCCTTGCCCCCCGCCCTCCCCTGAGCTCTGGTGCTGTCTTCAGAATGGGAGAGGGAGAAGGCAGGGGAGGGAGGTCCAGTCTGGGGTCTGGCCAGCCTGAACTTAAGGGGGAGGATGGGTGGATTGGAGCCCTCCCCCCCATCAGGGGGGGCTCCAATCTACGTGTCCCCCCCTCAAGTGCAGACTGGACAAACCCCAGGCTGGAGCTCCTTCCCCTGTCTTCTCCCCCCTCCCATCCTGAAGACAGCACTGGGGGCAGGGACAAACAGAAGTTAATGAAAGTGCTTTGTTTTGGAGCACTGTCATTCTAACCCTCATTAGATGAAAGTTAATTTGTCACGAGTTTGGGCGCTTTTACAGTTTTCTGCAGCCATGCAATTCTAACAGGGCATGGCTGTAGAGCACTTTCAGGGTGCCTATTGCATGATAAATATCACTTCTGTCAATGCCCTACATTTAATAGTGTCTATCTTAAGGTTTTGGAGTGTGAGAACCAACTTGTAGATAGCTGTACTTAAAATCCATGAATTTGTGACCAAATTGGATGTGATAATCATACAGTATTAACAGATGGGAAAGGAGGAGAAGGAAGATGGTGATTAGAATGATGTAATAGGAAATTCTGGTTGGCATTAATTTATTAATCTTTTCAGTGTTCTGTCATGGAACATTAAAATTGGAAAGCTTCTTAGTATTTTCACGTAAAACCCCATTAATGTTTCTTTTCACCTGTGATTCTGTCCTCTGCTGAAGTCTGAGATACTGTTTAGTTTTATGCTACAGCTGGTGTTGAAACAAATTCCTTTTTCCTCATTCAGAAGTCAGTATTTCTCAATTAAGTTACATGGAGAAAAAAATACGGAGGAAAAAGTTGGTCCCTCTTTCTTCTAGGGTAGACATGCCCATTTAGGACTGACCCAAGCCTTTTAAGTTTGGGATTGTAAAAATCTACTCCTTTTCTCGTGCTTACAGTTGTTGGGCATTCTGGGCACCATATGGCTCGTTCAATTTTTCTAATGCCGAAGAGAATTTTAAGTAACATTTTATTTAGACTGTTTTAGTGTAGTAAAAGTGGAATGCTGTACCTTTGTCCCATCTAGGTGAAAGCGCACAAATAAGATTTGCAGTACGTGTGTGTTGTATTTTCTTATTAAAGTATTTAGTGCATGTATTCTCTGTTTATGAGACTATACTCCCATCACATTTATTGTTTAATTTTTTTAAGTGGGTAACCAAACTTAGATATTAATAAGCAACGCTTAGGGCTTATTATGTGTGGTGATATCTCTGTTCCTTTGCTATTTACTCTGGCTTTATTCTTACATTTTTCCTTTTTCAAACTTATAATCTGAAGTTTCTGTTTTGTTCACATTAGTTTGTGCTTCTAAGAAATTCTGTTTTTGCTTTTTTATCAGCTCACTGAAAAGAATTCTTTATTTTCTTTCCCCTGTATAACATGGCAATGTTTCACACTTGCTTATATTACTACTAGTAGTTTATTTCTGTAATCATCAGCTAGTAACTAGCATTAATAATGCTTTTTGTTTAGCATAAGGAACTAGATAAGAATAATGAATATAAAATAGCCCAACATATTTATAAAAAGAAAAACACCTAACAAAATATGCTCTGTTACAGGATAGTTATGACTTTGCCAAGATGCTGGCTTTTTTTCTAATGGAGGAACTCCATTGTAAGTAACTAAGGGTAGAACATAGGAACTCATGTAACAACTCATTAAACCAGAAGGGTAAAAATCTATATATTTAGAGAGAGATGGAGAAGGACATTCATTTTTTCTCCTACAGGACACAATTTTGGATGAGTTATGGTGTTCTTTACAAAACTTAAGCCCAGATGACTGAATGTGATCCCAGTAAAATTTGGGGAAGTTTTCTCACCATTTTGTTAAATGTTTTGTATGCATTGTAGTGCAGTAATATACAGTATCAATTATTCCCTAAGGTATTGTGTAGTTGTAGATCATAAACTTTTAGCTTAAATTAAACATCACAGCTGGCTGCTTTAATTTGATGCATTATAGCACAAATGTTTCAACAGCTTGACTAAAATGAACCATACTGCAAACCCCCCAAAAAGAGCGAAGGTCAATGAATATGGTGCCTAGTGATTTGCAAATTTTTGTTGTTTAGATATATTAAATGTATTCTGTGGAATTTAGTTTAATAGGATGTAGCCTGACAGAGTATACAGATCAAGGAAGAATGCTGAAAGGAAGTTTCATTTAGAAGAAAGTCATACTGTATATTCAGATAGCTGATTATAAAGTAGTGCAACTCTTAGAAAGCAGAATAGAGACTTAGGGAAAATTAAAGCAACAGTAACCTCAACAACAACACTTTCTGGTTTCTTTTATTATATTCTTGCATGTTTAATTTCTGATTGTAAATGAACCCAGTCAACTTTACCCGTTTTAAAAAACTGAATGGAAAGCTATTGGAAGTCCAAAGATCAGTCCTCACCTAACCCTATATCCGGGATATATATTTTTCCCAGTAACAGATAGAAAATTAGGGTTAAAAGAATTCATGGTTCTATTTCTACTTGTATGAAAAATGTCTTTACTGAAGAGAAATCATGGTGGACGTCTAAATTAGGAATGAGTCTTCACAAAAAGCTTGCATCATAAAGTAACTGCAAAATACACTGTAAGCCAGAGACAATTACCTTTATAATAGATTTAAAGTAATGTAACACTTTAAGAAATTGCATGTTTAATAGACAATGTAGTTTAGCAGTACTAGAAATGAAATGAAAGGGACCAAAAATCAGTTAAAACAGTACTTCTTCACCCTTAGTGAAGTTAGTGGCACTATTTTTTTCTTAAAATGTGCATTCATAGAAGCATATCCATAATATGCATTCACAATTCCTATTTTACTGACTGTTTGCATATAATTGCAGTGATTATATATGGATTACATACATTTTACGTGCACAAATTAAAATCATATTCTTGGAATTTCAGCTCCCTGAGCATCAGTAAATTTAAATTGTTATGTGTTAAAAGTATGACCAGACTCTGACTTTATCTTGAGAGTCAAAATGGACTTGTGCAGTTGGCTATCTATTTCAAGAGAAATAAGCAGACCAGATATTCTTTCCTGTTATATTTTATTTACCTGTTGGTGTGTAATCCTTGCTACTGCTTGGAAGAACAACAAGAAAAAGCAACAATGCTTGCACAGATATAAAATTACATATATGAGGTAACTTTAGAGCTATTAGGTCTTTGAAAATTTGTGGAAGCTGAGTGAATTCCCAAACAACAGGAAAACTAGTGCCCATCTTTAAGAAAGAGAAGAAGGATTTGGGGAAGTATAAACCAGTCAACCTGACCTTAGTACCTGGAAAGATCATCGAGTAGATCCTCAAGGAATATATTCTGAAGCAGTTAACAGAGAACAGGGTGATCAGGAAGAGCCAGCATGGATTCACCAGTCAGGCCTGACTAACATTTTTTCTTTCTTTGATGAGGTGACAGGCTCTGTGGATGAGAGCAGTGGAGCAGTGGATATACCTTGCCTTTAGCAAAGTGTTTGACAATGTCTCTCATGACATCCTCAGTAACAGGTTAATGATCTACAACTAGGTGAAAGTTTGCATGATGGATACATAACTAGTTTGCTCATTGTATGCAACAAGTAGTAGTCAATGGTTCAATGTCTAGTTGGAAGGAAGTATCGAGCGTGGTTCCCCAGGGGTCTGCCCTGGGTCCAGTATTGTTTAACATATTCATTAATGTTTTGGATGATGGGATTGAGTGCACAGTTAGCTAATTTGTGAGTGACATTAAATTGTATTGAATTGCAGATACACTGGAGGTCAGCGCTAAGGATCCAGAATGACCAGGGTAGACTCAAGAAATGGTCTGCTATCAATCACATTAAATTCAACAAGTGCAAAGAGATGCACTTGGGAAAGAATAATTGCATGCCTAAATACAGACTGCAGAATGATAGGCTAGGCTGCAGTACTGCAGAAAAGGATTCTCTGGAAATTAAAGTAGCCCATAAGCTAGATATAAGCCAACATTATGCTCTTGTTGCACAAAAAAAAAAAAAAGCCATCAGCATACTGGGTTTTATTTAATAGGAGAACCAAATCAAGGGAAGTGATTCTTCTGCTCTGTTCTGCACTGATGAGGCTTCATCTGGAGTACTGTGCCCAGCTTTGGGGTGTGGACTGTTTGTAAAGAGTCCAACAGAGAGTGACAAAAATGATTAGGGTCTGGGAGCATGATTTATGAGAACAGGCTGAAAGTACTAGGGTTTTTTATTGTGGAGAAGAGAAGTCTGAGGAGTGATTTAATAACAGTCTTCAAATACCTGAAGGGTGGTTACAGAGAAGATTGAGATGAGCTTTGTTCTGTGGCTGTATGAGACAGGACTATGAACAATAGCCTCCAGCTACAGCAGAGAAAATTTAGGTTGCAAATTAGGATCAACTGTCTGACTCTGAGAATTGTCAAGCATTTGAACAGACTACCTAGAGAAATTATGGAATCTCCTTCCTTGAGAATGTCAAGAGCAGGTTTGTTGTATGCACAGAATGTACAGTGCGAATTAAAAACAAGCGGGAATCTTATCAGGGTATATAAGGCACAATGCCACATTTATTGAAAACATAAGACAAACAAAAAGAAAGAACAGCAGAAGGTGGTGTTTCCTATTTCATGCACTCACACATACATACTCATTTATTCACATACATAAAAAAGGAGATAGACAGTCCTGCAAATATCAAGATATTACCAGTCATTAAGATGCTTGGGTTAGCTTGGTGGCCAGCCAGGTTAACCATGAGAATATAGCCAGGTCTTGTTGGACACATTCTGATGCTGCTGCTTCTTCTGTGCAGGACAGACCCAAAGCGTCTTTTGCTTCTTGTCCCTCTTCATAGTGAGTGTTCTCTATACAAGTCTATGGGTCTTTCTGTGTCACATCTCTTCTTCAGTTATGAAGTTATGATTGACAGACTCTTCGGGCTTTGTGGTCTGCAATTTCTTCAGCCATTGGAACAAAACATGGTCTTTTATTTTGTAATTCTTAACTGCTGATCTTGGACACTTTTGATCTTGGACAGCCAACAACTGTTGGCTGTTAAATCACAGAAGGCTATTTCTAGCCTTCTAATCTGAGATGCAAGACAGACTGTCTCAACATATGCATTGCCACACATACTGCTTATTCTTTCATTACCTCTGTTCAAACATCCCAGACATACACACTACTTCTCTTTATTTAAACTACAAAAACACAAAACAAAATGACTGTTACACTTATGCTAAGCGATGTAAAAATCAAAATAAGAGTCTCAGCTAAGGCTAAGTTACACAGTTGTTTGAGCAAACTAAAATGGACATTGGTTATAAAATAATAATTACCAAAGCAATAAAGGATATCATAAAGGCAGTACCAAGGGTATATAATGACAAATTAACTTATCTCCCCAGGTTGGACAGATACTTGTCTCGGGTGGTTTAGTCATGGATAATCCTACATTAAGCAGGGGCCTGAATTAGATAAACATTGGTGTATTTGTCCAACAAATTATTTTCCCAGTTTTTCACCTCCCATTGAGTACAAGTCACTGGGACTTGTGTTAATTTTTAATTGTAATATATATAATCAAAGCTGTAATCAAGAACAGCTGTACTGTTCTCAAATGAAAGGCTGTTAAATTAATCTCTCTCTGCTGCCTGAACAAAATATGAATTAAGCAGCATGTTTCATTCAAAAGAGGTTCTATAGAGTCACTGGGCCTACTTTGTTACTATGTCATTCCATTTTAAGCTTGTTATATCTAGTTGTTCCTTCTGTGTCCCACTGGAGTAACACTGTGGTGTATTCTACTCATGCTCTCAACTGTAGAATATAGATGTATTTTATTTTCAGTTTAATTCCTCACTAAATTTCAGTATCAGTTCTTTTATTGCAACATTTACAGGATATGCATTAAGAAGTTATTCATTGAATTAAGAATGTATTTGGAAACGTCTTGAGGAACATTAATATTTGGATACTGTAACCCTTACACATGTTCATGTAGCAAATACAAAAACAGTTCTGCTGACATTCTAGAGTGTCATATGATGAAATGATTAACCCCTGTGGATTTATTCACATGTGTAAGGATTAGTTAGTGAGTGGGACAGAAGCCCCAGGTACTGCCTCTAGAGTGTAATGGAACTGGGATGAACCTCACATTCCTAACCCTTGTAAACACACACCCCGCCACCTTCCTTGCAGGGTCTCACTCTGGCAGTGGAGAGGTAGGAGCACCTCTAGTGCTTATCCAGTGTGGGTGGGAGAGATGTTACCTCCTGATTTTTTTATCTGCTGAAAATCAGTGTTTAAATGGCTAATTGACACACATCAATGGGCAATAAAAGAACTGAAATCCTCCATCTCCTGCCTGCAGCTTGAACCTCTGACCATTTCTTCTGCACCGCTGCTGCCTAGAGTGCAGAACTGGCCAGTTATATCTTGGTGAATAAGGTACAGTCGCAATCAGACCTAATACTTGGTGTGCATTCTGTGTATGTTAACAAATATGGGAACTTGTATGATCTGCACAAAAAGCCTCGCTCTGAATATACTGAAGGTTGGGATGTTCTATGAATGGGCTTCATTTTCATAGATTTCATAGACATTAGGGCTGAAAGGAACCTTGGAAGATCACTGAGTCCAGCCCCCAACCCGAGGGGCAGGAAGTCAGCTGGGGTCATAGGATCCCAGCAAGATAAGCATCCAATTTTCTCTTGAAGATGTTCAATATAGGTACTTGAACCACCTCTGATGGCAAGCTGTTCCAGACCTTGGGGGTTCGGACAGTAAAGAAATTCTTCCTTATGTCCAGCCTGAAATAGACTTGCAGTAGGTTATAACAGTTCAAC
>NW_017729033.1:97043664-97044796 GCF_001723915.1 Gavialis gangeticus | reverse complement strand
TTTAATAGGTAGGCCTTTTCCTGGGCATCAGTTATCCCATCTGGTTTAGCAGGGGTCCAATGTTTCCCTTGCTTTTCCTCTGGCTCCCCACATATCTGAAAAAGGACTTTTTATTGTCCTTGATACTCAAAGCTAGTTGGAGTTCAGTTGCAGCCTTGGCTTTCCTGGTTTGCTCCCTGCAGGACCGGACCAATGCAGAATATTCCTCCTTGGAGGTGAATCCCATCCTCTATCCTTTGTAGGCCTTTCTTCTTAGCCTCAGGAGGTCTGCTAGATCCCTGAAGAGCCAGGGGGGCTGCTGTGCCCTCTTGCTGCCTTTCCTCCGAGATGGAATAGACTTAGCTTGTGCATTGAGGATCACTCTCTTGGGGAGCAACCACTTTTCCTGAACTTCTCTCCCCCTGGGGTAGTGGTCCCTTAGGGCCTGACTGACAAGCCTCCTGAGCTTGTCAAAGTTGGCTTTCCTGAAGTCAAGGACTTCCGTGCTGTGGATGGTGAAGGTGATCAGCTCATGGTCGCTGTCACCCAGCTTCCCATCGATCACTAGGTCACCAATTATGTCATCCCCAGTTGCCAGTACTAGGTCTAGCAGCGCTTTGCCTCTTGTTGGCCCGTAGACTCAGATTTTGCTGAGTGATCTTCCCACGAGATGTCTGGATAGTTGAAGTCACCCGTGACAACCATGGTCCTGGAGCATGCGGCCTCAGCCAGTTCCCAGGTGAATTCCTGGTCAAGCTCTTGACTTCGGGTAGGAGGTCTGTAGTACACTCCTACCGTTGTATCTCCTGTGCCATGTTCCCCATGGATTTTAACTCAGAGGGTCTCTAGTCATCCACCCTGGTCCCCAATATAAACTTGCAGGGATGTGTAGCTTTTCTTAACATAGAGAGATACACCCCTGCATCTTTTATCTACTCAATCTTTCCTGTACAGAGTATAGCCATCTATACCCGTGGTCCAGTCATGGGTGGAGTCCCATCAGGTCTTCGCTATCCCTGTGATGTCAAAATTAATTGTGTTAAGCAGGAGGATGAGTTCCTCCTGCTTATTCCCGAAGCTCCTGGCATTAGTGTACAGGCAGGCAAATGTCCCCTTGGTGGCTCTTGCCTTGCCCACAGATTGTACCAGGGCT
>NW_017729033.1:97034897-97038664 GCF_001723915.1 Gavialis gangeticus | reverse complement strand
CCTTAAGTGCCTTAGCCTGCTGGCTTTGAAAGGGTTGCTCAGTGGGCCAGCAGTGGCAGTAGTCCCCGTTTCCCCCAACAGGCTTAGTTTAAAGCCTGTTGGAGCAGGTCAGCCAGTCTGGCTGAGAAGAGCCTTCTCCCCAACAGAGAGAGGTGGAGGCCATCTCTTCCCAGCAGCTCGCTGCCTCTCTCACCATGGAGCAGGCTGTGGTGATGGAAGCCAAAGCCTTCCCAATGACATCAGCACTGCAGTCTTTGGTTAACTACCTGGATCCTACTCTCCCTCCTCAGCCCATAGCCTGAGACTGGGAGGATTGAAGAAAACACCACCTGTGCCCCCAGACCCTTTAGCCCCACTTCTAAATCCCTGTAGTGCCTCATGACCCAGCTGGGAGTGTTCCAAGCTGTATCATTTGTTCCCATATGAATAAGGAGCATGGGATAGTGGTCTGTGGGCTGGAGGAGCTTAGAGATCTTCTCCACAATGTCTTGGATGCGGGCCCCTGGGAAGCAGCAGACTTCCCAGGCTAAGGGGTCAAGGTGGCAGATTACCCCCTCAGTCCCCCTCAGGATGGAGTCTCCCACAACAAAAACTTTCCATTTTGTCTTGGGGAGAGTGGGGGTGGTAGCTGCAGTTGAGCCTGTGTTGCCTGCGGGAGCTTGCTACTCAGCAGGCTCTGCTGGGGCTGCAAGAGCGTATCTGTTGCTAAGCTCTGGCGGGGCAGGGGCCTTGGTGCTGTGGGCCTTAGGGCCCTTGACCACCTCAGTCCGTCCCCTTGACCGGACAGAATGGGAGGTCCCGGAGTCCTCCCTTGTCTTGGTGGGAGACCATGGTCTACCCTGTGGCTCCCAGGGGAGAAGGGCCTGGCACTAGGAGTCTATCTCCTGCTCACAGTCCCTGATGGCACTCAGTCTCTGGACTGTGGCCTAGAGCTCCTCCAACTGGCACGCCATAGACCCCAAAAGGGAGCAGACCCCACAAGGGTCACTGAGCTTATTATTAATTACTGCATGGAAGAATTGACTTTTTTGCAAACCACAGATGTTAACTATTTTTTCCTTCTTCCTTATTTATTCCATAAGGAAATCAGTTGTCAGTCTGCATTTAACTGTTGTTTATTTAGAATAAAATTTTAATGTTATTAAAATAAATTAAACGTTCCTGTTTTTATGAAAGTTGGGATCAGGATTAATGACTTGCATCTTTATATAAGAGGTTAAGCTTGCTGAAAACAGGAATTCAAGTGAAGATACTGCACTGTTCCATCTCTTAAAATCCACCATATCTCAATTTATTTCAGTGGAAATGTTCTCGATTTGCATGATGATAACTGGGAACAAAGCTGGTTCATATTCAGCTGTTAGTATTGCAAATTTTAAAGTTCCTTTTAATTGGCTTCAGACTTCATAAATTCTTCATAAACTGAACTGATATTCTGTGGCATTTATGCTTGAAGAATACCGCTGTACTTAGCAGTTATTTCAATTTTTATAAATATGAATTCTTTCAACAAAAATTATTCCACAATAAATAATAAAAGTAAAAACACTGTCTTCTGCAATTATTGAAATTACTTTAATCTGTAAACTAAAAGCTACAGATCTGTAATATTTTCCTTTCACTGTTTACATTAATTAAAAACAAATTGTTGTGTTTGCTACAATGCTTTCCTCCACGCCAGCAGCTGTTACAATTTCTTGCTGATGTGCTTTTTATATTATTTTCTGTTGCTTACATCCTTCATTTACCGTCAGTTAATTAATTGTTTGGAGTTCACCGTCATTTTTAAATAGATACATTTTTGTTTTAATGTCGTAGGTTTTGACTTAATTTGACTTAACCTGAAAACTTGATAGCACTGTTATTGTTAATCAGTTTCTGAAATCCAGACGCAAATGGCTACACAATGTTGTACCGTTAATTTACCTTTAGCTCTTCACTATAGAAAGGAAACTACTTAACTGTAATGATATTTTTTAGGAGGGAGGAGGTAGAGGTTTAATGGTAATGTTTGGTTCTGTGACCATTTTGATACATGCAATCATTTAACCACATATTCAAGACATTCATAGGAAAGTTTTGACATCAAGTATTGCTGTTGTCTTAGAACATCTGCTAAAATGGGATCTTTCATTACTTGAGATGTTATACTGGAAGTTAAGTAGGCTGCAAAAAACTGAACATCTTTGTTCAAGAAAATCACCAAACCAGAGAGTGTATATTTTATGAACATCATTTTTTTTTCAAAAGAAAAAACTAACAGACTGACTAACTAAAATCCTAGCTATAGATACTTGGTCTATTTTTAAAATAACACTTAATTTCAAGTAGGTTTCAACTAGAGGTTTGCCACATTTTCTGCATTATGAAGAGTACTGATCATCATTATATGAAGTCTAAGTTGGTTGGGAGATGATTTAGAACATTCCAGTTGCCTTGGTAAAAGCCAGCTCAACTGATTCCCTGAATTATTTCTTTTTTGTGTAAGATCAATTTCCAGGTGTTTTGACTGATTGCTCATTTTCATTCCCAGAGGCACTGTTACTTTGGAGAAATAAGTGCAGCCAGAGTTTGTTTTCATCCTGCTATCACTGATCATTTCCTTGAGGCTCTAGGCAACTGCGTATAAGGAATCCATTAAGTTTGTCTTAGATCATGTTAGACAGCTAATCCCACAACCTCCAGTCCTAAATGTGTTTCAGTCCAGTGTTCTGTTTTAGTCCCCTCTAAAAATGGCTCTGTGACCCAAAGCTTAGGTTCTAATCTGAACTTCCCACAAATTCAAAATGTTGGCAGATGGTAGGACAAAAATTTGGAAAGGTAAAGGACAGTAGGCTGTTAACATTCTGATGTGTACTCTATCCATCTCTGGTTTATACTGCAATAAAATTTCTGGCAGCTAAGAATTAAAAAAATAATAAAAGTAAAAGGCTCTTAGATTCTTAAATAAGTACTAACATATATAATTGGCTTGATAATCAAATATAGTCTATGGTCAATAGTCCTGATAGAAGTGAACATAAGCCCAGTTTTGAAAATCAGGTTGTTTATGTATGAGCCTAAATGTGGACTTGGTAATTTAACTTTTGGTATCCATTTTTCCAAAGTCTCCATGTGAAGCTGTAGCAGTATATTAACTATTATATGAGGGGTGAGATAAGGCAAAGCCATGTATGTATTCACAAGCTAGATCAGTATTTCATAGCTCCTAAATTGCAAGTAGTATATCTATGCTTATAATGCTGTTTCTTAGCATCCCTTAGCACATGTACATGGCAGGAAGCCTGATTGTGGGCTCATGCATTAGATCCCATCACACCTGATTTCTGGTGCAGGGGCAGCCTGGGATCCCTGCAGTGGCAAGAAGCAAGGTCCCATGGCTGAAACCCCTCTCAGCTAAGGGACTTCCAGCCAGGGGGATGCCCCATGCACCTCAGCAGCTGGGAGATGCAGCTGCTACAGTCTCTCTGGATAGCTGACAGGGCTTCCAGCAAGGGCGACCCTGCCACATGTGCAAATTAAAGCTGGATAGCAACCAGCTATAAAGCTAATACACATTTTGGAGGTCTAACTTTATAGCTGATTGGACCTTTTAAAGATGTGGTGGCTACTTTACATGGTCTCAATTAATTGTGCAATTTACCAGTTAATTGAGTGGTGCCTTTAATATGTAGAAGGGGCCTTCTTTCTAATTAGTCCAGGTACAGTGCTCCATGAAGAGCAGTGGGCCAGGTCCGAGCGCTCACACAGGTTCTTGGAGAGAGTCC
>NW_017729033.1:97033352-97034886 GCF_001723915.1 Gavialis gangeticus | reverse complement strand
TTCCGACCCTAGAAACTATGAAACTATGAAACTATGAGTTTGAGAGAGCTAGAACAGGTATTTTTGGAAATCGCTGCTTTGCGCCATGGAGACACAAACTTTTAATAAATGTCTTGAGATCTGAATTCAAAAGTACAGAATCTTTGAGAAACTATGCTAGGTATCCTAGCCCAAAAATATGTTTAGGTTGTACCACTCAAGAGAGACAAGAAGAAAAAAGGAATAGTGAATCCTTGCCTCTCAACCTGCCATTAAGACTAAGGATCAGATAGGCAAGCATTACATAATTACCCACAGGATGATAAGGGGGAGAAAAAAATTATTTGAATTGGTTTAACAGGTCAGCAAAACAATGTAGTAAAAACCAGCAATCAGAGTCTTATTTTTACCCATCAGAACTGTATTCTGTACTATTGTATCAACGTCCTCTAATTGCTGAAACTGTATCTGAGTTCACTAACAGAGTACATAAAGTCCAATTTTCCAGTGTCACATTACAACAAAGACCTGAGGGAAAGAAATAATACATTTTTGTAACCACATTGTTCAAGAAGCAATGATGAGGAAAAGATCTTTAAAGGTTGTTCCTCAGGGAAATCTTTGGAAGTACAAGTATCAATCATTTCACTCAGTTCTTTAACCAACACATTTCAGTAAATCTGACCTATGTTTAAAAAAATGTAAAAAAATCACTCCTATGACACTAAATTAAATATTAACAGTGTCCCAAAAACAATTAAAGTGAATATTAAAGACTGTATGATTAAATCAATAAAATATAATTGAATTAAATATATTGCAAAAATAATTTTTTAAAATACAACACTTAATAGGAAGAGCAGGAATTTAAGATTGCCTTAATTTAGGCCCCTTATAGATGTGTGTGATAATGCAGACTTATTATTAATCACTTACCATTTTTTCCACAGGCCCCTGTCTCATTATGTGAATAAATGAATTTTTCTTTTCATAGTCATAGTTTTTTGTGTGGCATGTCATCCAAACTCTGCATCGAAGATGAAATTACTAATGTCCTTATCTGCCAAATTTGGTCAGATTTTTTATGGGGTGGCAAACCACTCATCCCTGAGACGAGGACAGCTCTCCTGTCTGCTTTCAAATCACTGATCCAAAGCACAAACTGTTCTCAGTGAAACAATTATAAGAATATCTTCTATAGACATGCCTTTCAGCTGTTCTGAGCAACAGTATTTCTGCTGAAATGCATTAGAAAAATTCTCCTTTTGGTAGGTGCCCAGCTTGAAAAATGCTACCTTGAACTATTGATATTTGAAAATTGGTAGGCAAAGAAAAGCAAGGTCTTACAGTGCTAGGTTCCAGGCAGCTTTAACGTAGGTGCTGCAATTGACTGGGCACATCTACACGAGACATTTACTCTGGAGTAGATTAATTAGCTTCACAGTATCACAGTATACATCTAGGCATCTACATATGCTGGACTATTAGTCTGGAGTAAATTAGAACTCTGCAGCAGGGTTAGTACAAGTAACTATCCTGCTGTGGAGATTTTTAG
>NW_017729033.1:97024382-97028352 GCF_001723915.1 Gavialis gangeticus | reverse complement strand
ACTCTGGAGTAGATTAATTAGCTTCACAGTATCACAGTATACATCTAGGCATCTACATATGCTGGACTATTAGTCTGGAGTAAATTAGAACTCTGCAGCAGGGTTAGTACAAGTAACTATCCTGCTGTGGAGATTTTTAGATGTGTAGATGCTGATGCAGCTGGCTGGGGCACAAGGGTGCTCTGGTGTGGGGGCTACCTGCTGGCTAGCCTCATGCTGGAGCACTCTGATGCTCCAGGCAGCCCCTCTGCAGCACATTGAGCTGGGTCAGAGAAGCTCTGGGCTGGCAGGCTGACCCCCTGGGGTGCCTACCAGCTGGGACTGCCCCACCCTGGCTCATAGTGCTGTGGTCCCAGGCCCATGTGTAAAGGTGGCACCCAGGAGCAATGAAGCCCAGCATAGTATTCATCAGAGCTTATTGCATTGCATTAACTTGCATGTGTATTCACACTCACCATGAAGACAGTGAACTGTTAAGGACTGAAAAGTGAATTGTACCATAATAGTGGAAAAATTTTAATTCTTGCACAAATGTCACTGCCACTAAAAATATTTGATTTAGCTATTATTTCCAGAGCCATCCATGCAGGCCTTGATTCAGCAGAGGACTTCAGTGCATTCAGATTCTGATTGATAATTACAACACGAGCTTGAAGTTACACAGATGATGAATTATCTTAGTGAATTAGAGCCGTATACAATATCTATAATAAATATATTAAAAAAAATCATAAGATTAAAAATAAGTTCCACAGCACTGAAGAAGTGAAACAGATCATTTTGGAGCCACTGAATGACCCTCAGTAGGGTGTTCAAACATACAGAACAGCCATATGGAGTTTTTCAAATGTATATCTTGTTCTGATCCTGAAATATAGTTGTATTCTTTCAGATGTGTTGGTTGCCAAAAGGCAGTGAAATTCATATTGGTGGCTTAATCTTACAAAAGACATCTAAGAATATGTGCAACTATGAAGACATAAAACATGGATCTTTTTTACACAGCATGAGGTGATTTGCTGGCACGAAATAGAGGTGTTAACCTGACAGTTTGTAAGAATGCAGTGTTCTCAGAAAAAGGAGTACATTGCTTTATAGACTAACACACAAAATTTAAGATTTGTGCCACTTCCCACTCAATGAACATAGAGAGAAGAGATTCAAAGGTAGATAAAGAAACCATCTGTGGAAAGCCATCTGGTAAAAAACAAGGGCATACCTAACTAACAGAAGAGAGTGTATGAACTAAGGGATGCGTACTCTAAGGCAATCTGATAAGAGTCACTCTGGGTTCTGGTGATTGGCTGTTTGAAATGCAAAATAAATGAAAAACTGGTAGGATAGTGAGTAATACAGCACAGAACAATTGTCCTTGCCTCTGGTCAGCTTCTACTCTCAGATGTGCATATTAAAGTTCTAATTTAAATCATTGAGAGAATCAAAGAGGAGTGAAAGAAACTAAATTTTTTTTGAAAACATGGAGAAGGAATTAATAGCTTGATTCAAAGCCCATTTAAGTCAATGGAAGCACTTCCATTAACTTCAGTGGGCTCAGACTATTTACTTACAACTTTTTTATCAAAGGAGACTATGTGCTAATACAGGACATACTAATTTTTCATATCATTATTATTATATTAAGCTAAATGAAAGTTCAGAAAGGTAGTATTAATGATAAAAAAGGACATGATTTTATATTAAAAGATGAGAAAACCTGCATTAAGTCATGGAAGATAAAAAGGTATACCAGAAATATTATGATATGTAGCACAGGTCTGTATATATGTGCGTGCATGATAAATATATACATACATGCACATATATATATATAGAAAGTACTAGAAGAAAAGGAACTGGCATTTAGGTATGTTGGTATTCATAATAATGCTAAGTAAGAGGACTATGATTTGCATGAGGATTGGAGAATATACTGCCTACTTGTCGTTGGAGAACCAGGAAGAGTGGGATTGTAAAGATACATTAAACATAACACTAATTGAAATCCCTCAGACAAATTGCTGCAGCTAAAAATGGATAGTTTGGATCTGTAATGAGACTAGATCAGGTCAAAGACTGCCCATGGAGATGCCAATTAACTAATTAATTCAGAGGGTTGTTAATACTCTATGACCCACAGGTAGTCATGTGGGGGCATTAAAGTAAGTTAATTTCCCTGAGCATTGATCTACTGCCTGACCCCACTCAGAGTTAGAAGAAGTACCTGTGCACTACAACACAGGTAGGTTGAGCAATATAAGCTGTATTACACAACCAAACCCGTGCAACAACTACCCAACACAATATTCCCATAACACCTGAGCCGTAACACAATAAAATACACCTGACAAGACAGTAACCTGATACAAATCCCAAATCCAATGTCCCTGGTCACATAACCAATCAACTACACATTACAATGAGCTTCAGTCACTACACAGTTAACTGCAGTGCAGCTTCACAGATAACCCAGAAACCACAGATGACAGCAAGAACACCCTGGGCCTAGTCAGAAGGAGAAACCCTCTGACAGTCCCTGAGGATTTCTAGCTTTTCCCTACTTAGGTACTCCCCATCTCAAATTGGGAAAGGTTGATACCCAAATGCAGCTTCCACAGTTGAAGCCCAAAGGAAAGAGTACAAGACAGGCAAGCCTCAGCGAGCTCAATCACGATGACCAGGTCACAGCAAGGAACCTGCACTCGATGAACTCCCACACATTGAGAGCCTGGAGTCAGGACTGTACAGCCAGAGTGAGAGCAAGGCCAAGCCTGAGCCCAATCATGAGCAGCCACAGCTCCCAGAGCACACAGAGTTCCTGCTGGCTGCTCTGGACAGGATTTTAAGGCCTTCTAATCATGCCACCTTTCACTCACACAATGGTCCAATCATCGCCCTTTTCACAATACCCAATCAAATTCAAACCTGGACAATACTTAAAGGACCAGTCAATTCAAACTATTTCAAACCAGTACAAGAAACATTATCATAATTAACAAATCAACATTGATAAACCATTGCATTACCATTATACACTGCATATGCCTAGATCTTAAAAGTAGGTCATGACTTCATCAAGGTTGAGAGTTCAAACCCTTTAGAAACTTCTCACCTCTAGTCATATGGCACATGCATGGACTTTCACTGTTCTATATGAGGGCCACCATGATGTCCCCTAGTGGCAACCTCTATTCTATTCAGACCCTACTCAGGTCACCCTGGGTCTCAACTTGCTCACTTTCTTGCCACACCTTGATTATAAAGAAAAGTAATGAGGAAAGACTGCCTGCCTTGCCTGTTGAGTCTATGAGGGTCTCTCTCTTTTTTTTTCTCTCTCACATAGGCACATACACACACAATAGGGGTGTGCGAAGTGGGCCGTATTTGATTCAGATTTGGATTTGGTCCGATTCTGGGGGACAGTGATTCGGTTACTTGATTCAGATCACTGTCCTGATTTCCCAGGAGTGTGTGGGGGGGGGGCCCTGCTGCGTGCTTAGCAGCAGACCTGGAAGTGGACTGGAAGTACTTGGCAGTGGACCCCTCCTGTGCACCCCCTCTGGCTCTGCAGTTGGCTGCAGGGGGGAGCCTGGGTGTCCCACAGACCCAGGAGGCACCAGTCAGTGAGCCGGGGGGTGGGGGAGCACTCCCTCGCACGCTTTGTAGCAGACCCAGAAGTGCTGTAGAAATGCTTCTGGTCCACTTCTTGGTCCACCACTAAGTGTGCTCAGGACCCCCTGGCTCCCATGGGATGCTCCATCCACCCCACCATCTCAGCATTTACAAGCCACCCACTACCTTGAGGTACATAGAAAAAACTTTTAAAGCTGTGTCTATGTCTGAATCATCAAATCTCTCTGAATTGATTTGAAGAGATTAAAGGGTCTCCTGGTTCAATTTGGATTTGGAGATTTGGCCGCTGAATTGGGCCAAATCTCTGCTAAATCAAATCAGCAACCAAAGCTACACACAC
>NW_017729033.1:97022966-97024215 GCF_001723915.1 Gavialis gangeticus | reverse complement strand
ACACACACACACACACACACACACACACACACACGCACACACACAGAGTGTCACTCTGTATTCTCAGTACCTATTTTTCAGGCCCTGCTGTCCTTAAGGGCCTAATTCATGGGCTCCTTCCACACCTACAGCTTTTCCCATGCTTTGCAGATGATAGCACTTCAGCAGAATGCGTGGCCCCACTGCAATATGTGGTATGTTCTGGTCTCTAATCCCTTGTTCGGGCTTCAGCCTTCCCAGCTTTGGCCTCCTTTCTCTAGCTGAGCCTCCCTTTATCCCAGGTCCATTGTGTTCACCCTCAGCTCTTGGGTGTTAGCTCTCTTTACCCCTTCTTTGGCTTTGGGCCCTGTGACCCTCAGTTGCCTTTCTTAAGCTTTTGGCCCTAGTCTTCCCAGCCTTAAGCCATCTCTACAATTTTCCTATCTCAGACTCTAGTTTTCTCGATGCCATTTGCCTGTCTTGCATCTGGCCCTGGCAAGGCCATCATCAAATTCAAATGAATGAGACTTCTTGCTGCAATTAACTTAATAACTTGTCAGAAAGGTTTAGGGATCAAGACTAGCAAACTTCTTCTGATTTTCAGCTGTGTAGCACATTATCTGAAATGATCTATACAGGGTACTTGGTAAGTCCCGGGATGTTCTGCACTGCTGATATTTTTCTGTCAGTTCCAGTATGAAGTGCTGAGTCAGTATAGATTGCAAGAAAATGCACAGAAAGTAGGTAGAGACTAAATCAACCTGGGAAAGAGAATTGTGTTCTTTTTTTCTTTAAGATTCAGTTTCAAATAAACTCCTTTATTCCCAGTCAAGATCCAAACCTTTCAGTTATCAATCAATGAATCACTCCAGTGTAAACTGGCAGAAATAATTGATTTTTAAAGGGTATAACTTGCAAATTTGTAGTATGGGTATTATGGTAGTACATAGAAGCCCCAACAATCATCAGGCCTTCATTGTATTAAGAATTTTAGCATAAATAGGGATAGGTGAGTGGGGTGCAAGCACTGGCTGCCATATTAGAAGGGACACCAGAATAGTGGCAAGCAGGGATACATGGCATAATAAAATTAGTCTGCACTGTGGCAGCAGTGGCCTGTGTTCATGGAGTTAAGACCCTTCAGCACTCAGCACCTTTCCTATAGTTTTGTCTGCCCAAGGGCACCAAGATTCCTAGTTATGTCTCTGCACTGTAAAAACATGGGAGAGGTTCCATAGTTTCATAGTTAGTAGGGTCGGAAGGGACCTGA
>NW_017729033.1:97022625-97022955 GCF_001723915.1 Gavialis gangeticus | reverse complement strand
TTGGGCTTGGAGGATCGTCTCCCTAAGGAGCGACCACTCTACTTGGACACCTGGCTTCCCACCCCTCTGGGACCTCAGTGCTTCCCCAAGTATTCTCCTTAGCTCATTGAAGTCCAGTCTCCTGAAATCTAGGGCTGCTGCCTTGCTGCAGGCCTTTGCCACCTTGCACTGGATGGTGAATTCCAGCAGGCGATGATCACTGTCGCCCAGGTGGTCGAGCACCCGCAGCCCCCTCACCAGGTCGTCTCCCATGGCCAGCACCAGGTCCAACAAGGCGTCTCCCCTGGTGGGGCTGTGCACCTCCTGGGTTAGATGGAGGTCCTGTATTTT
>NW_017729033.1:96999987-97017625 GCF_001723915.1 Gavialis gangeticus | reverse complement strand
AGCAGTCAGACCTGGCTGACTGATTCTCCCAGCAGTTGTCTGGAAAATTCAGGTTACCCATGGTGACCACATCCTTTGACCTAACTACTTCCATGAGCTGACTTAAGAATTCCTGGTCTAGCTCTTCCCCTTGGTTGGGTGGTCTGTAGTAGACCCCCACCATTAAGTCTCTTTCCCCTTGACTGCCTTGTATTCTAACCCAGAGCACTTCAGAGTGCCCTTCCTCTGACTCTTTGCTAATTGATGAGGATGTGTATTCCTCCTTAATGTACAGCACCACACCCCCACTTTTCCTCCCTGTCCTATCCCTCCTGTACAGCCTGTAGCCCTTGATATTCACCGCCCAGTCATGCGTTCGGTCCCACCATGTTTCAGTGATAGGATACAGTTGAACAGATAAGAAAAAAAGAGGATAGTGGTACAAAATGCAATAAAAGGGATTGGGAATGGAAGTGCAGAGAATGAGTGACCTGCCAAACGTCAAAATAAAAAGGTGCCTCAAAAGCAGAAACAGAACCCAGGTTTTCTGCATTCTGAAGTAGAGTCTCCTTTAGGACTGCGTGAAGCTTCAGTCCCTGGTTCAATTCAGTGGAGATATGGCCTGATTTGGTGGCTGAATCTCTAAATCTGAATTGAGTCAGAAGACTCTTTATTTTCTCCGAATTGAACTGGAACCCTCCAAATCAATTCAGAGAGATTTGGAAAGATTTGATGATTTGGACATCGACACAGCTTTAAATGTTTTTTCTATGTACCTCAAGGTACCAGGTGGCTCATGAATGCTGAGATGGTGGGGCAGTTGGAGTTTTCCACAGGAGCGCAGGGGGCTTCCCGACATGCTCATCAGCAGACCCAGAAGTGGACCAGAAGCACTTCCGGTCCACTTCCAGGTCCACTGGGGAGCACACTGGGGACCCCCCTGATCCCCAGCTTGGTGATTGGTGCCTCCTGGGTCTGGGGGTGGTACTTGGGCTCCCCCCGCAACTGATCGCCGAGCGGAGAGGGGCGCAGAAGGGGTGGCCCTGTGTGCTCGGTGGTGGACCCAGAAGTGGACTGGAAGTACTTCCAGTCCAATTCTGGGTTCAGCTCCGAGCACGCAAGGGGCCCTGCCATGCTCCTGTGGGATGCTTCATCCACCCCAGCATTGCAGCATTCACAAGTTGCATCTGGTACCTAGAGGTATGTAAAAAAAACATTTAAAGCTGTATCTATGGCTGACTTGCTGATTCTCTGAATCAGCATTGAATCTTCAAATTTGAATTTGGCCAAATCTAATCAGAGACAGTGATCTGAATCAATTAATCAAATCACTGTCCTCTGTTCGGGCCAAATCTGAATCTGAATCGAATATGGCCTGTTATGCACACCCATAGTCTCCTTCCCTTAAAAAACACTTGCTTGAATTCTTTCCAAGAAAATGAAGTCTATAAGCCCAAGACATTTTACATTGTATAAAAGTTTATTTAATTAAATTCTAAATTAAAATTGTGAATACCCACTAACCCTGGAGTGGTGTGCACAACAGTAACATGCTCCATCCTAACTTTGGCATTCAGTGGGTAAAGCCTCTGCTTCTTTACTATGTTTTGTATGTTTTATATATTGGTTTCAGTTTAAGATATGGAGGGAGTGATTGAGAGCTACTAGAAGGTTCCCAATGAAAATGAAAGTTTTGTAGATTAAAGTTTAAAAATTAAAGAAAAAAGTTGTTTCTTGCTGCAATCTCAAATTTCTTTCCGTTCCTTTGTCTCCTGATAATATTCTGAAGTCACTAAATATTTATAGCTCAGGGTCAAGCCTTTCAATACATTATTTGATTTTTTTGTATCAGCAGAGGTAATATTTTAGCCTGATCACTGTGCAAAGTTAAAATCAGCCATGGACCGCAACATTTTCATTGGCTTAGTACTTTCTACTTTACATTGCCCACTGGACTTTTAAACATTTCTGGTTATTGAAGCAGAACATCTTGCAGAGGCATTCATATTTTTAAAAGCTTAATTAATCGTATGTTTAGTAAGGTAGATGGACTCTACCCATGTTTAGCACATTTAAAATTTTCTGCAGAAATGTCCCCCTTTTCTTTGTCCTACACAAATAAGCTGAAATGGGTATAAATTTAAACACGAGGTTCTAGCATCTTCACAGTGCACCTTCACCTTGAGGTGAAATTTGTGACTCAGCCTTATTCTTCAAAATAGTAAATGGTACCATGGAATATGGTGGCAACATACAGTTCCCAAACTAAGGACTTGTGTGTAACTCTTGGTAGAAATGAATGAAATGACATCACAGGTAAGGCTGTCATCTTAAAGTCTTTGATTTTAGTCAGTAACTCCTGCCATAACCCATAAGGCCCATACAAGTAAACAATAGGTTTCACTTGTTTTTTTTTATCCCCATCTTCCTAGTACTATGAAGGAAAGGAAAGATAGAACATCTGTGTATCAGAAATTTTCAACCAGGTTGTTGCAAATTCATTTTAAGGGTGCTGCACAATATTAGTACTGTTGGATGTGCAAACGTGAATCACTAGATAAACCCAGATATTGAAATAGGAGTCCACAGTCTCAGAAACATTATGACCTGTTGTCATTTCCTTGAGTTCTTTGCAACAGAAGAATCATTCTATTATTCTTCTATAGTCTAAAAAATCTTGAGTAAAAGCTCACCTGGCATTTTCCAAGAGGAGCCTTGTGTCTAAAAAGTTGAGAACCACTGTTCTATGGGTATACTTCCATATTCCCTTAGTTTTTAAAACAGGAATTATTTTTCTCTTTAGTGCTTGAAGATTTATCTACAGGGCTAGACAGGATGGCAAGCCAAGACTTTTGGTCTGTTTTATTTTTCTGTTTTATTCACCTGTTGCATCTTTTAATAAGTTTAGTGCTGTATTACAGAAGTTGTTTTCTTTTCTCCTGTTTGTATAGTGTCAAGCCTTATTGGGCCATAATCTTTAACGGCTGCACTGAGCATAGTCCTGTTCCTGTGCCACCTGTGCAATAGGAGAGGAGAAAAGCTAGGCTGGATGTCAGCCCCCTTAGCAGCATGGATTCTTGGAGCACTGTCCAGAGGCATCATTTTGTTTACAAATATTTTGGGGGAAACAATAATTTGCCTAAATCTGTTCTTTAGTGCCAAAGTCATTTGTAATAGAAGTATTGTATTATAAGCTAAAATACAATGGGATGTCAAAAAACATGAAATATGGACCTGAAATCATTTGGCAATGTATGTTGTCAATAATAGTATGCTAGTGGGCTGGTTATGCAGGTTTATTTATCGTGTTTATTTTTGTGTCATAGTATAAAAAACTGATTAGAAACCTTTCCTGTATGCCGGAGGGCCCTATTCAGCACTCTTCACTCTTGCTTATTCAAGCAAAACTTGAATTTATTTTAAGTTTTGCCTAAGTAAAGAATCAGAACAACTTTTTAAGACTACATTGGGTTTTCTCTTTAGAATAGTATTAAATAGTTATTACATTTTTATGAATATATCATATTTGGGGTTATATTTCCCTTCTCAATGCAGTTTTATGTGGCAGCTGCTTATGCTTGTATATGAAAGTAATTATTGATTATGAGCCTTTTTTGTTCCATTATATCAGGAATCTTGGGACTATCAAAATGCATTTTGCTGATGAAGTATGCCATTGAAAAATAAATGGCTAGGTAATATTTTTTTTACTATTTAACTTGCTAACTTAGACGTTGTATTTTACAATAGAAATGTAAGTAAAGTAGTAAAGAAAAGTCTGCCTTCTGCACCTTCTTTAAATTCTCATGATACTTTTTTAAAGGTAAAATCAGGCTTGCATTCTTACTTGGCTGCAGTACCTTTCTCTGTAAAAACAAAATGAGGACTAGATTATCTCCACAGCTAGAATTTACTACATATATTCCTTGCACTGTCCTCTTTACACAATGTAGGAGCTTCTAAACTAATAGGCATCAATGAAGATTATGCAAATATGTGAGCATTTAGACCATAGCTGATACACAGTTGTGGATTTTTGGATGTCAAATTATTTCTGTAGTTCATTTGGAGATTAAATTCTGGCAGGCATGAAAAAAGATGAATAGAGGCTTCTTCTGTACTGAACACTCTTGAGTTGTTCACTGTAATATACAACATTTTTAAAGACAAACATTTTGTAACTAGAGAAAGAGCAGCCTGCACCTTATGGTCGGCGTTGGCCATGTTATTTGTAGCATAAAAACAGTTCCAAATGTGGATTGGTATGATTTATGTGCCTGCTATGAATGCTATTAGCCTAACAGTATATGTGGCATATTACAGAAGTATTTGGTAGTTACATACATCATATATTAATTGGAAAGAATATGGCTGGTTCTGAAACCCCCAGTGATTTAATAAGTGGATGGATCCCATTCCCACTTATTTGGAGAGGTAGAAATTATATATCCCTGTCATGCTTTGTATCTCTTCAGATCTTGTTGATGAGGTATATAAAAAAGTATATGGCCATTTATTTAAAGACTACATTGGTTTGCATATGCATAAAGAGACAAAATTAAAGGTAGATGGTTCCCTACATTTTCATGCTTTTTACCAGCACTAAATCCACACAATTATTTAAGCTGATGTTTATATGCAAGTTGTTTATAGATGTGCCAGTAATTCATTAAACAGTTTGTATATAATGTCACACACGAAGCTTCGCAAGACTTGGCAGCTGTGGACTGTTTTCAGTATTGTTAGGCCTATTTACAGGGTGTATGGATCACTTGCTGTTGATATTATTAAATAAAACTTGTCTCTTGTATTACCCTAAAAATTGCTTTACACTTATCTTGAATATCATGGTAGCTGCAGTTACATGACATACTTATTTTCTACGTGGTGGGCCAACTCCCTGCCCTGTTATATTGAAGTCAATGGAGATGCATGAAGAATGAGATGTCTATTTTATTTGTATTATACAGACTTAACCTTGCTAGAATTAAAGGATTGAAACCTTTTGTTGGTATTTTCTTACATGTTTCATAATTATGTTTATTCAGAATTGAAAATTATTTTCTTAGTACAGTTACGTATTAAAAATACTAGAAGCACACAACAGTGTGAGGTAAATGCTGGAAGACTTCAGTAAACCCTAGTTGCAATTTAGAATAAACCTGATGTAGTGATTCCTGCAATCTGACTGACTAATGCACGTTCCATTAAATATGTGTGGACCGTGACTAACACTGACATCAATAAAATTACATGATTGCCCTGCATTCCAAAATGGGAATGGAAGGGAAGATCAATGGAAAATGTTTCAAATAAAATATAGTTAATTATCTTTATTTTTTATTTTGTTTTGGGGAATGGGTCACAGAAAAAGAAAGTCATTTAAATGACACATTCAGTGAGTTCTTTTAAGGACTATTTGGATTTAAAAGTTTACTTGCGAGGTCTGTCACAGCCACTGCTATAAATGAATGGTAGTTCAGGTACATGTAAGAGTGCTAACCCTACTAACATGAGTGCATCTAAGTGCTCTGTATGTTGCTCTGCACTATGAGATTTTTTTTTTTAAAGACACAAAAATGAAAAATTTGTTTAAAAAAAAAGCAAAACACAAAAAACAGAGAGAACTTTTAATAAAATATGACTTAGGGTTTTCAAACTTTCTAAAATCACAGAACTATTGTGTGTTCATGCATCACAGTTCACAGTTCATGCCCACCCTTTCCTATCACTTCTGCCACGAACTTCCTACTTTTGTCCTGTGAACTGACATGGTGCCAGATGACCCAGGCTGGCAATGATGGTGCACCACCTCCCGGCCCACTCCAATCTCTTTTCAAAATCCCTGATAAGCTATTGTGAAATACTGGGGTTTTGCAGAATACAGTTTGGAAACCACTGACTTAGGGTATGTATGTACTTTGCAAGGGAATGTCATGCAGAGATAAACTGCTCTGCTTCTAGATTTGGAAGCTGTGTAGCCATGTTGATGTATGGCCAGACTTGTTGGTACACCTGGGTGCATCTAGATGAGATGCTTGCTGCGTGGTAGCTCGTTACTAGTGTGCAGTAGTGTTGCTGGGCATGAACTGTGAACTGTGATGCGATGCTACTGCGCAGTTGTAACGAGCTACTGTGCGTTAGTAATGAGGTACTGCACAGTAAGCGTCACCAGGTAACCATGCCAGTATGCTACTGCACAGTAATTCCTGTTACTGCACAGTCATTTAGTACTTGATTATGCAAGTACTAAATAACTGTGCAATAACAACTTCACAATGGATGTCTTGTATAGATATGCCCTTTCAGCAATATACTGATGTAGCTATACTGCTTCTCCTTCCAGAAGTGGTACATACAGGATTAATGTACACTATCACTGCAGAAGGCTGCCTTGCTTCTTATAGAGATACCCTTTGTTTGCAAATTCTACAGGGCAAAGATGGTCTCTTTATTATAGATTTGAATATTGTTCAGTGCAATACAGACTTGTCCTGACCTCAAGGAAATAGTGGTAGTAGTGGGTGGGAGAGTATTGGCAAATGGAAGTGATGGTGGTAGTGGTGGCAGCAGCAGCAGCAGTAGTAGTAATAATAATGATACTATTAATAATGGATTTTTAACAGAAGTGTGTTCCTTGAAAGGCTCATTTCAAGTTCACTCTGAAATGACAATCACTAAGATTGCCATTTACACCATCATATCTGAAATTGGAATCTAGTTCTTGTGTAAATGCTATCCTGACTCAATACATAAAGTCCAGAGACTCATGCCAAACAGTTTGATCTACATGCCATTGTATTCCACATGGCTGAAGAGAGCATCTTCATGGCATGTATGTTTATAAACTGTATGTCAGAAACCTAACAGTCTCCCACACCAATGATGTACTGTATTGTAACCAGTGACATTTTTAGCTCTGTATCTTTCTTTGGTTCTTTTATAGAGAAGTTCATTTTCTATTCATGTTAACATGGCTGGTACAAAAGCAACTTTGTAGGCTTCATTTGGTGTATATTTTGTTCCTTATTAGATTCAGAATTATTTTCTCCATTTTTTTAAAAGAACTGGTCATAGTGCATGTAAAAGTGGTTTCTGTTCAGCTACAATGAGAGATTAGTAGAAACATTTTCCTATCTAAGCAATTTTGTTTTTTTCCTGCTGATGTCATAGAAACCAATTACATTGACTATTATGCAGAAGAGGCTAGTTCCTGTTCTTGTTCCCAATGAAGTCAAATGACAGAACACCTGTTTTCAGTAGAGCAGGAACAGACAGAAACGCTTGATCCACAGCCTGTTGAAGTTTATGGGGGGTTTTTTGGTTTAGGCCTTTAGTTGCACAAGTTCTTGGGAAGAAAAAAAAACCTTTGAACAACATCAGCAGTCCAAATGGACATTGAATTTCTGAGATTTCATTCTACACAAAAGGATTTAATGAGAGCAAGAGCTAAATTTTGCCTTTGGCTCCATGCATAATTCATTTAAGTTACCTGGTAACGTTTGATGAAAATGATCATCATATTAGCTCCATGGAAGGGGGAGGTGTGAAAGGAAAGTGGTGAAAACAAACTGAAAGCTGTAAATGTTCTGTTTCCTTTGTTTTAAGAAAATCACTTTTGCTATTCCTTCGCTATGATTTTTTTAGCTGGGAATTTCAGACATGGACCAAAAAGCACCAGACAGATACTATAGGATCAAGAGCTAGTAGAACAATTCTAAATAAAAAAGTATATATAGCTGAGAAATCATATACAGAATCACCTTTGCCAAAGCAGTTTTGCAAGCTTTTCAGCTCTATAAGTTTTCCTATGTCTAGTATTTTCCACTTGAATGTCATTATTTAAAAGTGTCTTATCTCACTTTCGGTTAACTGATTTAAGGAACATGCAGATTCAGCTCAGGTGTAAGTTTAAAAAAAAATCCATGAGAGCCATCAAAATGTTTTATAATTGATAGTTACAGCTACTGTGCCTAGATAGCAGTAATGTTTGTGCTAACTAGCTTCACATTTTTAATGGGGCTGTTTAATGTACATTTAAGCAAATGAGAGATATAACTGCAAAGATTTCCACTGCTATATCAGCGCTCTGTGCTTGGAAAAGAACCTGGTACAGTGGTTTAGATTTCAGGGCATCAAGCAGTATCAAAGATTTGTAAGTGGTCTCAGGGAAGCTGAAGTAGAATACCTGCCGTTGCTCTCCAACAGCACTTTGGTTTTAAAAATACTATTGGGTTTGTACTGATGTGCCTCAACCCAGTCTCATTGAAGGTAATTGCTTCTGTTAGAAGAATTGAAGATAAAAAGTCCATATTTAAAGGAGATTATATTGCTCAGTAAGGAAGGGATTAAATGAGACCCATTGTGAGATGTATGAGAAAAGGTGATTGTGTGGTTAAAACATTGGTTTGAGACTCTGGAAATTAAATTCACTTTCTCACTTGGTGTTTCTATACAGTATATTTTATTGTGCAGTAGACTAATCTACTAAATGCCCATAGTAAAGCATCACTATGTAACCATGCAGAGGAGCTACTGCACAGTAGATTAGTCTACTGCATGATTTTCTACTACCTGTAAATACAGGTAGTAGATTTTCTGCACAGTAGCAACTGTGCAGTAGAGGAGAGTTACATAGCTGACTGGGAGCAATTTGCTTCTGGTCAGCTCAGGCAGTAGGAGACAGGAGAACTCTCCTCTCCCTTGGGTAGCTGCCTGTTTCCCAGCTGTCTCTGCCCTTGGCATCTGCCTGCTGCCAGGGCTGGCTCCAATCTCAGACCTGGGGCAGGGACAATGTCCCCTTGCCCCCACAGCAGGCAGCTCCTGGCCTTGGCTTTGATCTCAGATCCAGGGCCATTTTAGTTGGTCTAAAAATATATATATTGGATTTACCTGAAGAACCTTGTCTGTTCGTGTAGCATTGTGACTTGGCTAATCAGCAGCCTCAAGCAACTTTTCTAGCTGGTAGAACAGAACAGCTTGTCTAAGAGTGCTGCTGCTGGACTCCGTGAGTTTGTGGTTTTGACATGGTTAGGGAGGCAACCCTCATAGCATGTTTGGTAAGGCATGGTAAGTATGTAGATAAGACATGGCCTGATCTCACTAGTTTCAAATATACTGGTGTAGGAGTTATCTGCTTAAATACAAGTTTGATCCACCTGCTCAGTTATGCTTTACTAAAGACATGGATTCAAAAGGACCCTATTTTGGATCACATACTTGTTCCTCCCCCCACTGCCCCTTTTATCACCAGGACTTTCTATTTTGTGGTCTGTGCTTTCTTCCTTAATTTCTCCGTTTTGTTTCTCCAGTGCTATCATTTTATTGGTGTAGCTGCATCATTCTTCAAGTGCTTTCTGAACATCTGCTTGTTATTTTGCTATTCAAAATGGGCACATCAGAAACCAGGGCATTAAAAAATGCGGGTCATTTCATATTTTTGTTTGAGATGTAGCCGTTAAATAACCATTTGTTTCTAATGACCTGGGAGCTTTTAATGAAACTTGTGCTTAGACATATAACTTAGCATACCATTAATCTTGTGTAGGAAGCCTGGGCAATAAGGAATAGCTGCCTACTGTAGTTCAGAATGGCTGATAAATGGTGCAACTTTATAGCTGCATCAATTTAAAACGGCAAGCCCCACTAGCAAAAGAGCTTGGGGGTAAGGGCATGGAATCTACATATCTTACTTCTCTACCATCTACTGTGTGTTCTTGATAAAATCAAGAAGGACTCATCATGATGCATTTTGTAATGCAGGAACTATCTCAAGTCAGAAAGGGAAAAAAAGAATGCTGCAAAATATTTTATTTGTAATGCAAACAGGAGTCAATATATTCCAAGCCTTCTGTATTCCAAAGGAGATTTCTCTTTGGTTGTGAGGCAAGGGTCAGATGCAAAGGCCTTTTTTGTGCAGCCCAGAAATTTCAAGGAAGTTTCACATCCATTTAAAATGTAAAGCTGAATTTGAAATACATATACAAATAAATACAGCAATCAGTATGATGAAGCTTTGTTTGGTTGATAGGGTACTGAAATAGAATTTAAGAGAACCCAGTTTTATCCCAATCTCTGTCATTCAGCAGCTGTGTGGGCTGGGGCCAGACAATTCCCTTTTTGAGGTCTTTGTGCCCTGAGCAGTTTATATTGTTAGCTTCTAAGAGCAAAGCTCTTAAAATGTGTTTGTACAGTGACATGCATAAAGGACTGTCTCTCTGAGCTGGGCCACTGGATATTCGTCAGATACATAACTTTAAGAGTCAGTATGTCTGATATTGTTGCATTACATTAAATCTGATTTGTTATATGCCTTCCCTATACTTGGGAATCAGGGCCTGATTCTTTATTACCTTACTTCTAGAGTACTCATTTAAAATTATGGCAGTGGAATGTATCTGAGCCATATGCAGTGCAGTAACTTTGTAATGCCAATAGTTATGATGATTGTCTTGCAAAAGTCACTAGCAAGAAGACATAAGTTTTGGCAGCTGGGCCAAGGGAACCTAGTATGAAAGATGGTGTAAAAGATGTTTTGGATTAGGGATCTCAAAACTTCCAAGCTAACCAAGCATCGGTGTAGTACAAACCAATTGGTTTTGTCCATGTGTAAGCATAGAAAGTGAAAGCAAGTAGGATCTTAGTGAAGGGGCTTTTAATGGCTAACCCTTTCCTTGGGATTTAAAAGCCCTATTATCATATCATGTCTAAAATCTTCTCAAAAAGTAATCAAGTGAAAAACAAACATTGGAAGTTGCATTTTTTCCTTTATAAATTGTATTCATGATCTTTTTTCTTTGAGAAAGCAATTTGGTAGCAAAATAGTTGTAAAAAGCATCTAGCACAAACTGCATGGAAATTGGCTTTTCTTCCTCTAGCGTCTCCTAGTTGTGCCTCTGCAATTTTTTCATATTATAGTTTGTGTAAAAAACAAAAAGCACGCTACTAAAAAAGAAAAGGTCATTAGCTTTTTTTATTACAGAAGTCATAGGGAGGGAAATGAGACAAACAAGTAATGTAACAAAATGCATTTTGTTATCAGTTTCAAGCTTAGAGCATTGTTTTCTGATTTCTAGTTCTATGTTCTGTATTTAAATCAAAATGTTCAAAGCAAATGAGTCTCCAAAGTAGCCATGTAACACAAACCCCTGTAAATTCACAAAAAGCAGCATTAATACTTTTGAGACTTTTGGGATTCCATAAAGCAAGGACTAAAGACTGCAAAACATACAAACCCTGAATTACTATTCAAACTCCTCCACTCCACAGGCTTTGTTATATGTAGTTAACTAGAAAGCAATAACAGACATAAACCTCAGTGTAAATTTTCTTGTTAAGATCTCCCCTAAACACATCTTCTCACTCCTGGTATAGTGTAGCTGGAGGCAATTGGATTCACTTGCCAGTATGACTCAGCAGTAAATACCCTCAGTACTAATGCAGAGTTTTACCACTTGAGTTTGGCTTGTCTCTGTAGCAGACCTCTGTTCTACAGAGTACCTGAGAATGTAACAGAAGTGGGACCTGTGGCTGCAGTAGCAAAACTTGCAGTCAAGAACAACAATAAAAAAATCAAAATTTATATGGGGCCAGATTTTCATAAAGATTTTAATCCTGGAGACACAGTAAAGATCCATTTTATGCCAAATAGCCATTTCCATTTGCATTTTTAACATAATGAGACTTTACCTGACCCTTTTACCTAACACCTTAGTATACATATTCTGTTTATGGGTAAGCATACACTACAGCATCTTAAGTGTACTGGAGCTTGATGATTGAGGCTGGGATGGTCTTGGTTTTGGCTCAGAGTTGGCTGAGATTAAATGGTTTATCATCCACTCAGTAGTTTAGCTCCAGTCTAACTGGAAATTTGTTGGTGGTAAGATGTAGCAATGTGGTGAGGAATATTGTGTTGGAGCAATGATGTAGGCTTGCTTAACTCCCATCTTAATCTCAAAGGGAACAGTGATAGATTATTGAGAACCACTAGTCACGTACCATTATGGAGCAGGTGAAGAATGGTGATGAATTTTGGTGGGCATCCATACATTAGAAGGATCCTCCATGGTACTTCTCAGTTGACAGTCAAAGGCTTTCATGAGGTCAAAGAAGGCCATGTACAGAGGTTTATGTTGTTTCTAACACTTTTCCTGCAGCTGGCGAGCAGTGAAGATCATGTCAGTTGTGTCTCTTAATGCCCTAAACCCACAATGAAATTCTGGGAGCAGCTCTTCAGCAAGTGGAAGGAGGTGGTTCAGGCAATTGTTGACATCTTTACTGAGGCATACAAGAAAATGAAACTGACACTTAACATTCAGGAGACTAAAGTCCTCCATTAACAAGCTCTGATGAACAGTCCCTAGCTCCAATAATTTAGATTCAAAGTGAAACTCTGGAGAACATTGATTTCCTGTACTTCAGAAGCTATCTCTCGCAGAAAGCTGGCATCATTGAGGAAATCCAAAATTGCCTTAAATGTGCAAATGAAGCCTATGGATGAAGCCTGAAGACATGCGTGTTCAAAGATTGACATCAGATCCAAAACCAAGCTTATTGTTTATCAAGCAGTTGTGAACTCCACTTTACTGTACGGAGCTGAGGACAATGTACAGGAGGCATTTCAAACCACCAGAGAAGTACCATCAATGCTGTCTGCAGAAGATCCTTTAAATCCATTCAAGATAGATATACCCATGTTAGTGTCTTCTTGCAAGCAAGCCATGTCATCCAGATGTCTGGCTTCAGATTCCTGAAGTAAGTTTTTTTCTCCCAGCTTAATCAGCTCACGAGGAGGGCAGAGAAAGTGTGTCAAGGATGTGCGAAAGCAAAATTGAAAAAATGCCACATCAGCATCAGTTCATGGGAGACTGTCACCCAGGACTGTCCCAAATGGAAGAAGAGTCTTCAGGAACTTTATGTCAATGACAACAGGAGATGGAAAAGTGGGAGTGGCAGAAACAGCGGATTGTGGATGAAATCAGGAACCCAGAGTCGCCCAAACCACACAGAAACATGTGCCTGAGCTGCAAGAGAGAGTCTCTTGGATAGACCTCATCAGCTATCTTTGGACAGATAAGACAACCACGAAAAAGAATCATGCTCAACTGTGAGGGATTGCCAATGATGAGTATACATACTAAGCTTTCATTCCCAAACCATGATAGAAAGTGGAAGTTCTGTGGAGGTTCTTAGTCTGAAGAGAGTTATGTATTTTGATATCTGTTTTTAATGTAGCTAAAAACATATTGAAAAGCAGGTTGTTTTGTGTTATCATCTGGGGGAATTGCATTACACTTGAAAGGATTTATGTTGTTGAGAACCTTTTGGAGATAAGATTTTTCTCCAGTGTCCTATATGACTCTGGTTGTCACTAAAAGCTGGGCCTGTACCAAGTTTACATGTCAACTGTAAATCTGGCTGAAGTGTGGCTGGTTTTCTCAGGTGGTTGTTTGGGTGCCTGCTGAGCCAAGCCCAAAACTGAACAGATACGTCTTTAGAAGGCATTATGGTAAGTTATTTAGTCCATGGAAAGAAGGAAGATGTTCCGAATATAAAGAGATTTAGGAGTGAAAATTCAAACTAGAGCGTGCAAATATTTTTTGTCTTCTTAAGTAAGAATAAGTTTAATTCAGCTGTGGACAGGTAAAGAGAGAGGTAGAGAGAAATGCTCTGATAAAATAAGTTATCTGATATGTCACAAACTAGACAAAGCACCAGTAGATTGCTTAGCAAGACAAGCTGCAGCTGTGCTGGCTAGAGTACTTCTGAAGCATCCAAAACAGTTAAAGCATTTGAGTTTTTCTTCTGTTTGATTAATATGAATGCATGAGGCAATTTAGCCTCTAAGCATTCTGGTTTTGGACAGTTCAATTTGAAAAATGAGACAAGTGGCCACAGTGCTGTCATTGACAGGAAATTAGATGATATGAGAGAGCTTATAGCAAAACAGCTTCAAGATGCTCACAGCCAAAGTCACCAAAATGGCTTCATTTTTTTCATTTCTGATTGATGAATGAGCCAACCCTATATTTTACAGGAGTTGGGATATGTAGTCAAATACCCGAGTCCTAAGAAGATCATGAATTAATATATTGGCACTTTTATGAAAAAAGATACTTTTTATTCTAGTAGCTGTAATAACTTTGCCATAACAGTTTCATATGTCTCTCATAAGTCTCATACATGAGACATTGAGCATCTTTATCCATTCAAAATCAATACCTCCAAATACTACTGAAGTTGCTTCTATGTTCTGTCTTGTTGAATTCATAATACAGTATGCTTAATCAAGAAGAAATGTGACAGCATTAGGCAAGATGTTACAAAACAAGAAAAATATAAAAGCCAAACATGCTTCTTCCATATTTGGCTCAATTTGTATAGAATTATCTATTTCTGATATGCTGTAAGTTTTATATGACTGTCAGTATAGACTTAAACTGTTGGGTTTTTTTGTTTTACAATCCATAATTATATGACAATTGGGTCTAATAAGATTCAGAACTACCACTTATTCTTTAAAGCTGTAATCGATTTCTGACTTGTTCCATGTCTTTATATACATATTTAAAGCACCTATCTATAGCATCTGTGAGGGAGGGGAAGGAAAATAGGAGGAGTATAATGCAATTTTGAAAAAGACACCAAAAATAGAATACTTAACATTTAATATAGGTGTATAAGAACTCCTGCATAAAATCAGATTCAGGTAGTGTCTTTAAGCATGCATAAAAATACCTGCTGGTTTTTAAGCAGGAGGATTGTTATAGGTGCAGGTCCCCAAGGCCCCCAGGACCCCAAGTAAGTCTTTTGGGGCCAGCGCAGTTGCTGGCCTCAGCCTCCTGTACTCCACCCAGAGTAACCTACTATGTGCCAGAAGGTGTGTGGCACAGACATCCACCAAGGACGTTTTTCTGCTGCTTCTTGTCCCTGGGAAAAAATAGCCCATGCTTATGCGGATGCAGCCCGTGTTGTTAACAAGGCTCTGCTGCAATAAGGGAGCGAGCTGCCCAGCAGGGAATGGGTTAAGCATCACTTTGTTCTGACCCATGCTCTTCAGAATGCAGCTGTTCCATAGGCATGGCCAACTCCACCACCCCCCTGCAGCAGTACAAAGAGCAGTAGTAGTGAAAGCCCTGGCTTGCCTTTAAAGGCTCACTTCAACACTTCTCATTCTAAGAACCATGTGTCTGTGTAGCATCCTTCACTATGCTTCTGCTATACGTGCTGCAGTCCCACAGCTTATGGACCTTACTCAGCCATGTTGTTATTTAACTGTTCTTGAGGCAAGGATTTTTTGTGATATAGTTTTTGGACCAGCTGCATAGCTGTGTAGTTTTATACTTAATATATAACAAAATAATGCACAGTCCAATAAAGTTATACTGGTTTTGCTTCAATCTCAAACTGAATAATATTGGTGTGCCACACCATCAGTCCTCCCCCTCTTTCAAAATCCTAGATCTGCCCATGTTTGCTTCCCACCTCAGATGGACATACACCCATTTACACACGAGTTGACTTGAGATAGTTTTCAATGCGAGTCTATTCTGGGTGCATCTACACATGCACCTTACTGCAGAGTAGACTAATTAGCTCCATAGTAGAGTGTCACTGTCTACACATGCTCTGGTATTAGGATGTAGTAAACTAATTAACTGCTGTAAGATAATACCATTGGGAATAGTACAGGGCAGTACCACAATTGTACCAGTACTGCTGTGGCTAGTACTATATTTCGGTAGAGTGATTAACTGCACTAAAGCACATGTGTAGGTGGGGGCCAAGATGGCTGCTGCCTCACCACACAGTTCTACATGTTCAGCACCCTCGTGCCCCAGGCAGCCCCTCCACCACCTGACACCATCGCGTGGAGCCTGGGGACAGCTCTCCGTGCCCCATGCAAGTTCAGGCCTCCTCTGCCCCAGCTCAAATTGCTGCTGTCCTGAGCACACATATAGATGCTGCACCTGGGAGCAGTTTAGTCTGGCTCAAACAGCTCTGATGTTTATTGCTTGACCTTACTTTCATATGTAGCTGCACCCTCTGAGGCTCAAATCTATGTCCCTGGAGCCACAGCAAGACACCTTGGCTCATCTGCCAAGATACTTGTTCCTATCCAGCTGTAATAACCATCAATCTGGGGGTAGGTTTTACTACCACTACGGAAACTGCCATTACTTTTACAGTTTCCATATCTCAGCCTTTGTCCTTGAACTTTGTGATAGTGAGACCCAGATGTACTCTTCCTGTACCAGAACAGCATTTCTTTCTGCTGCCTATGTAAGTCTCACTCTTATTTTCTGCTGGCAGACAGTCTTAAAAGCAACAGAGTTCAGTCTTGTATCTTCTAGAATTAGGATCATGAGGCATGTGATGTGAGTGACAAGGTTGGTTTCTCATTCTGACTTTTAATTTAGTTAAAGTGATAAAGGCTGGACATTGTTTTTCCTCCTTTACAATTTATATCATTGCTATCTAGTTTTGTAGTTTTAAACAGTTTTGTAGGTTTTGTAGGTTTAAACAAACAGTACTCCCCAAGAGTTGGACTCAGCTTGATGTACTTCAAATTTATTTTTCTGATTATGATTTCTTACCAAGAATGTCTTTCCCCTAATCTTAAATTGCATGCATCAGCATAAGTGCCTCAGCGATGAGTAGCAAGTTTTGGTTAGAATGTGGAGAAAGGTAAAGTAAATGGCAGCTTCATCATGCCTATTTGGTTCAGCTACAGGTAGAATGACCTGCAGTAATGCTGTCTGGAGCTGGCAAACTGCCATTTCTAGATCAATCTCCAAAAGGAATGGGATCACAGTGAGGGGTCTGGTAAGACAACTTGGATGGAGGATCAACAGGTGCAGCTTGACAGTGTCATTGCCTCCCAATAAACTTCCCACTGTTATTTCAAAGTATTTCTCCTGGTGCACTATTACCTTGACTTTTCCTTGAAGTTCATCTGTGCACCACATCTCTCTCAGACTTGAGTACTTTTATAATCCTATTGACTGCATTTCTTGAAGTGGTGATGAAAACCAGTCATCCATTCATTGATATAAATTTACATCACCAAATGAACTAAATGAAAAAATCAGTAGGAATGATGCCTGTGAATCTGTTTTTGATAGGAGAAATTGTTTTAGATTTTTTCCCTCCTGAAAAATGTCTTGCTTCTGTAGGAAATTTCCCACTCCTCATTTCTGGTTGTTCTGAAGTCTTCATACGAAGACCTGACATACTCTGTTTCTTGGTATTAAAGGTATTGAGTAAGGAACCAGGAAATACCCCAGGCAGACCCCTGGCTCTTGACAGTGTGCAACTCAATCTTCACTGACTGAACTATTTTGTACTTGTGTTTTGGCTTTTATATCACAGAGAATGAGCAGATATTTTGATGCCTTAGACAAGCTACAGCTTGGGCTTTTCCCCTGGCTAATCTCATCTTTCTCATCCCATTTTGTATGTGTATGCATGTGTTTTCAGAAATCTTTTTTCATTTGTCAGTAAACTTACATTTTGAATTATACCAGTATATGTTGCTGATACTCCTCCTTTCTCTGTGCTCATATTTTAGACTCTTGATGGAGTAGGAAACATTGGATGTAGATTCCTGTTGTGAGTTACTGGGAACTGCATTTGACTGATTCAACCACCATATTTA
>NW_017729033.1:96989307-96994987 GCF_001723915.1 Gavialis gangeticus | reverse complement strand
TTGCTGATACTCCTCCTTTCTCTGTGCTCATATTTTTCTCTAAATGTATTTGTTTTTTCCAGCTTAAGTTGCTAAAGACATTTATGCTATTTTTTTTATTTCTCTTTACTGTTATTGCCTTGATTGCTACCGTCTCCCTAATGCTGCACCTGCAGGAATGCGTGGGAATTCTTGGTTGAGGAAATCTTTTAATGAATGTAAATAATGCCATTGGTTTTTTCAGCGAATTAGTGTCGTGCAAAAAGATTTGAAATATTCATAATTATATGGGGGGGTTGTCATAAATTAGATTAATTATGTTCTTCTTCATGCACCTAAATGGTGATTTTTCTCTTCTGGAGATATATGCTTCAGTGATCCTGTTTTGATGGTTTCTACTAGGGTTAATGAGTTATTTTCATTTGTGATTCCAATAATTTTAACAGCAAGAACTGATGTAGTAAGAGATCTTCCCTGCAAAACATGTAGTTATTAAAATACAGGTGACCTCATTGAATGAATGAATGAATCCTGGATAGGAACCACAAATTGTTGCAGCACTGCTGGGGCTGAGGAGGAAGCAAATAGAAGTATCAATTACAGTTCTTCCCCAACTTTGTGCGTTTCTGATGAAAATCTGTAGTTTCATTTATTTTAATTCAAAATAGGAGGCAACTGGAACAAATATTCATAGAGACCTACTCAAATAGTGATTTCATGATTTTTGCAGAAGCCGCAATAAACAGCAGTTTCTGCAAACACTGTGAAAAATGGCAGTTTCCACAATTTTGCATGGAACTTCCATGGAAAAAAACCTATGAAAAATAAAATGCTGTTGTGGCCTTGGCCTCTCAACCTGAGGGGGAGGAAGCCACCAGCCTGAAGAGGAGAAGTCAAGATAGTGGCTGCTCCCTCCAGCACTGATTGCCAGAGAGGGCTACCCTTCATGCAGCCCCACCCCTAGCTGCTGATTGGTGGAAAAGGGTGGGGCTGCATAAAGGGCAGCCCTCTCTGGCAGTCAGCAGCGAGCGGTAGGGTCATGTGAAAGGCAGCCCTCTTGCCCAATCAGCAATGCTGCAATAAGAGAAGGCTGAGGGGGGATCTAGTGGCCTGTTACAAACTAGTCAGGGGGGATCAGCGGGCACTGGGGAAGTCCCTGTTCCCCCGAGCACTGCCAGGAGTGACAAGGAATAATGGTCACAACCTGGCAGAGGGTAGATTTAGGCTAGTTATCAGGAGGCACTACTTCACTGTCAGGGTGGCTAGGATCTGGAACCAACTTCCAAGCGAAGTGGTGCTGGCTCCTACCCTGGGGGTCTTTAAGAGGAGGCTAGATGTACACCTGCTGGGGTCATTTGACCCCAGTACTCTTTCCTGCCATGGCAGGGGGTCAGACTAGATGATCTGCTCAGGTCCCTTCCGACCCTAGAAACTATGAAACTAAGCCTGCGAAAATGGTGGCCAGTGCTGTGATTGATCTGTGAAATCACACATCTGTTACCTTGATTTGGGTAGGTCCCTAAACATTAGGAGTACATGCAGACATTGCACTTAGATCAACCCTACTAGGGTTGGGTCAGTCTAAGTACTGATCTGTACAGACATTCAGGGTTGTTAGATCAGGCAAAAAATGGCTGATCTGTTGTAACTTTATTCACCTGAGGAGGCAAACTAAGATAGAATGGGAGTGGATTTGCCCAATATAACAAATGTGTGTACATGTTAAAATTGCAGCCCTCGGGCTGGGAATGCCCAGCCGCTTGCCTCAGCCATAGGGCTTGTGCTTTTCCTTCCCTGCAATTCTGATTCAAAGGGCTATTATTAGCCCTTTTGACCACTGCCGTCTCCCCCCACCCCACCTCAGAACTACTAATCTTTTCCTGTGGATCCACTATCTCTCCTGATCCTCCCTGCTCCTCCCCCAACCCCAGTTTGCTTAAATCAAGTTCCCAGCATGGCTTCTGGCACCAGCAAACGTGTGCACATGCCATGCCCAATCTATGATCATGCAGCTTAAAATAAGAGTCCACAACAATATTATTAAGTATTCTACTATAAAATCAGTTTATGAAACTGACATCTGGATATGGCAAATATAATTTTATGCAATAAGTACTACATTAGTGGATGTACAATAGCTCTAGTACTAAAATGGCTCCAGTAAGCTAAAAAAATGCTGAATCGGAACTTCAAGTGTAGAAATTAAGGTCACATATTGCAGTGAATAACCAAGATAATCAATAAACTTGTGAGTGTACAGTAGCAGACCCCTGCATCACAAATATTTATGGATCCCACTACATACGAGTGGTCAGCACAGAGAACCATGAACTTGTTTACAGAAAACCAAGTGAGAATTTGACAAGAAATCTTTGTTAAGTATTTATCATAACTTTTTCTTTGGCTATAGGGTTTAAAGCAGATTTCCTTGTTCCATTCCTGCTCATAACAGTATTCAAAGTGGGAGACTCAGTAAGAAATTACAGATCATGGGTATAGCCAAAAACTCTTTTATAGGCAAATTATCCCCCACCCCCAGTTCCCTATAGAATCTTATTCGGCCTTTTTGTCTCAATATTTTCTTACCATACCCCAGTTTCTCTATCCCATGGTCTTGCTTCAGAGGACTTGATAACCCAAGAACATCTAGTATCTCTGTGTCTGTACCAGCATTCCCTCTAAGCTGCATGGTGTGTGCAACTGAGCAGGCATGCCTGACAGCGCAGCATGTGCGCGCCTGCACGGCTGTGCGCACCACACAGCTTAGAGGGAACGCTGGTCTGTACTTTACAAATCTGCTTAATCTGAGTCTTCACCATCACTGTGCTTCTATAGCTGAAGGCACAGTTTGGCTTTTACTATATGGAAAGAATTAAATTATACTATCATCAAATCAGAGAGTTGTGATTTACATAACATGGACATTTTTTTGTTTTGTTTTCATACTGGAAGGTGGTTTTCAGTTGCCGTCAGAAACATCCTTCCAAAATATGCTTCCAAAAACATGCAGGTACTTAATGGATAGCTAAACTGCAAGGCTTTTAAAACATGTTTTCAAGCCCTAGAACATCCTTTAAGCTGTCCATCCCTATTGCTCTGAATAATGACACAGCTTCCTCCCTTATGTTTTGGGGAGATACAAAGACCAAATACTTACAGATATTTTTTAGCCCTTTAACACTAAGTATATATGTTGACACTATTTCTCCCTTCCTCTGTGCAAACATACTTAAATACATTCTAGAAATGTTGGTCTCAGTCTATGCCAGGCTTTGACATTTCAGAAAAGTTTAGGATAAGACATAGGAAAAAAAGTTGTTCTTGCTTTAAGTCTACATTTTCATAGCAGGTTGTGTCTGGACCTTCTACACAACATGCAGAAAGTTTCCCCTACAGCAATGATTTTATCATCTGTTTGGCTGATGCTATCTGATGGCTTAAAATTTTAAACTCAAAGCAACAAAGCAAAATATCTACTTTCAAGTGACTTTGCTAAATACAGTAGAGATTAACATCTTTGATTGTCCTAGGGTATGTGCATACATTTCCCATACCCATTCTATGATCATGAGGCTGTAAAATGTTTCTGAAATATATTAAGTTGTATAATGGTGGCTTGCCCCATACTCATGGAGCTGTAATCGGCTTCTTTGTATATAGCATGGAGAAGATATCATTCTTGTAAGGTTTTAGCTACCACTGCTGCCAATATACCTAATTTGAAAGTGACAGCTAAACTACTGTGCTGAGGACTGATCCCAGAGCATATAGGTAGTTGGGTGAATAATTCACAAAATAATTGTTAATTTAGTGAGCTTTCTTCATTTCCTCAGTTCATGAGTTCTCCAAAAGCAAATTGTGATTTCCTCAACATTATTCTTCATATTTATTCAACAAGTATTGTTTTATATTATTTTACTCTAGGATTGATCATGGATATTCAAAATGTAAGCCTATTAGTGATGGGTCAGATAGACTGAATCATACCATTTTTCCCTTTAAATGTATGAACAGAAGCAGGACCAAGACAAATACTTGTGTTTTAAATTAAAAATCAATTCTTGCAAATGCCTGTGCGTGCAACTTTTAGATTTCCTTTTCTTAAACTTCAGAGAAGTAAAACATGCTTGCTCAAATGTTTATACAAGTCTCACACAAAAAGGGTATGAGCTTGACATGAACAAGGTATCTTAAAATATGTTCACTCGTCTGTAAAGTCAAAGGAAGAGAAAAAATGGTTTGTGTTTAAAAAAATGAATTACCTTTGTCCTTATTCAACAATGTAAGTGCTGATGTACTGTCTTTACTCTCATACCATATACATCCTTTTTCCAGAAATTTGCTTTCCAAAATTGGTGTGTATGTCCTAAGCAGGAAGCTGATGTTCTGCCCAGAATAGAAACACGGAGGTGCTATAAAAGGCTAGTGCTTCTTTTTCTCCCCTGTCCCCCAGCCAGCCCCATGAAGGGAAGGAGGGAAGGGCAGAGTTCAGTTTTCAGCAACAGCTACAATTTTAACCTTTTCACAGGCACTGTGAAATTGACAGTAACTTTTAGCTGAGCAGGAAAGGGAAGGTGAGTGAGCTGAAAATTAGGCTCTTTCTCTGCTCCTTGCGTCCACAACTCTAGAAATATTTTTTTTTCTTTAGTCTGCCTACCCCAAAACAAGGCATATGCCTTATTTGGGGATGTGTGAAAATTAATGTGAACAAAGATATTTTTGACAGAATCTTTGATGTTGTAAATATACAGGCGCCATGGAATCATTTACACTTTAGATTACGTCTAGCAATTCAATTTATCTCAGCGTGGCATTGGGTATTTTGGTGCTTCTTCCACACGGCTTAAAAATCTTTAATGGAAGTGCCTAACTATTTCTTAACACCATTCAAGATTATACTGACAGCTTTAAAACATAACGCTCGCATTTGGAGGGACAGAACTCCAATCTTGCATCCTAAGCGATAAGGCTGAAAATTCAGGATCTATATTCTCAGTTCAGTATAATCTGTGGTTCATCTTATTTGAGATTTCATTTACCCAAGTTCTTGTATCATGTGAATGTTTACAGGACCAATGGAGAAAAATGTGTGTGCATCTTAGGGTCTAAAGTGAGTAATTATGAACTGGGCATGTCTACACATGCATTAATTTCCTTTAGTTAATGTGCATTAAATCTAGTACCTCCATCATGAAGTACTAGGAAAATGTGCATTAGCCTGTCTTAATGGTCATAAACTAAAGAGCATGGGGTGCCTATACACAAGCAGGGAGAATGCTCCGATGCACTAGAATTTGAGCGCATAGGAGCAGACTCAGTTAATCAAGTCTGTTGGAACGTGGCAATTACCGTGCTCCAGCAGCCTCCCACAGTTGATGAGCTTTAGATAAACACCCCTGCCATCATTTTGAAGTGCAGGGACGCTGATACATGAGACATTCCAGGTGCTTTAATTAGAGTGGCTCTCAAACATTAAAATAGGCTAATGTGTATTAAAGTACATGTATAGACGCACCCACTATTGAGAAATATAGTGACAGACTACTAATATCCAAAAGACTAGACTGGGGTAATGGAGAAAGTTAATGTTTCCTTTTTGCTTCATGGAGATCTCCTCCATCTAGTTTTTATTCATCACCCTCTATAATTGTAGTAATTTACCTTATACTTCTCCAGGGTTGGGGGAAGAGGGGCTGGGGGG
>NW_017729033.1:96962696-96989133 GCF_001723915.1 Gavialis gangeticus | reverse complement strand
GGAGCAGGGGGGACAAGACATTTGTAGTCTATATTACAGTTGGCTGAAGATCAACAATCCCATTTAGTGACAAGATTCAAGATTTTTCAAATGTATTTTATTAATCATTTGGCCAAACCCCCCAACAAAAACCAACAAAAAAACCTTTCAAACATTTGCTCAGATTATAACTGTGTCAAAGCAATTGGGGGTTTTCTTTGATTCTCTTTCTCTCTTGTTAACTAAATTGTTTATGCTGGATCTCAGGAACTTTTTCTGTCAGAACATTTTGATTGATATACTGATATGTTTCCAATAAATGTTTTGGCTTTGATAAAACAGTATATTTGGATGGAAAAAAATTGTGTAAAATCTTGTGGCCACCGTTAGTTCATATATTTAATTTCTTATTGTCCAGAAGTTGGTTTTGCTGTGTAAAATGCTGCTAGCTCCTTTTCCTGCAGATAAGTTTATGGTATCTGCAAATATGTTTTGTCCATGAAGGCCTAAATCTGATCCTGAAGAAGGGCCCTGTGCATCACACTACAGTAATATTCTCATCAACCTTGTAAATCATGCATACTCACGATTTATGTGCTCACTGTCCACTTAATAAATGGTTCAGTTGATACATAAGATAACAGTAGCAGGGAAACAAATCTCCCAGTGAGAATAATACCAAGATACTCCATTTCAAAACAGCTGCCAGTGCATGAGTTTTGCACTTATTATGTGGCTGTTGATAGTTGAAAATCCCAGAGAGGGAGAACATGACTCACCTACAATATGTTGTTTTCTTTTGCAGGAAAAAGCTCAACATTTACAGAAGGTTCTTATTTCCCAAGCAGATAAATCCACACAGACTGAACTTATAGGCCATGATGTAAGTAGCTGTATTAAACAGTATTTTTTTTTATCATCTTTTATTGGTTTTCAGACTTCTGTCTGTTTATTTGCCTGTGCTACTGTTGTGTCCATGCATTGATTTAATAGGATTTAGTAGAACATTGTTCATCTTTTGCTTGTAAATGATTCTCAAATGCCTTCTGTAATAGAAAAAGATAATTGCAGCTACCTGTCAGCATACCAATATCCTATTAATTGCCTGTTTTACCAACAGCTCCAATATATTCTCCAGAGTTGGAGTAGCCACAGACACATGAGGGATACCTATTAGTAGATTGTGATTTCTTTTTTTGGTATTAAAAAGGTGTTTATTCACTTATTAACAACTTAAGTTATTGTTTGTAATTACCTGAGATCAAGCAAATCATCTTTATACTCTAGCACTATAATAAGAGATGCAGATTTTCCAAAAACTAATGAGTATTGTGAGTAAACTAATTAAAAATTAGAATTTTTATCTTTGTGCATTAATACTATCTATATACTTAGTAAAACAACAGAACATGATTATTAAACATGACTCTCAATAAGAGTGCTATTTCTGTGGTACACGTTTACTCTGCCAAAAGTCTTTCTTTGTAAGTTTGGATAATTTTATGCCTGACTGTGTATGGATAAAAAATGTTCAAATCATGAATCTTGACTTAAGTGCAGCCCAACTTTTTATATGTGGGGTTTTTTTTGTAATGTAAGAGTCTCTTACCATACTTATGTTTGAAAGTTGCTGTACCAAGTAAGGCTTTGATTATATCATGAGGTACATGAATGTGGTTCTGTTGTATTCAGTAGTGTGCCTATGTACTTTTGATGGCACTATTTGGGATCTAACTAGTTTCTTAAAAACCTCTGGTGAGGTTTGCTTCTCATGTAAAATCTTCACTTTTCAATTTGAAGTGTGTAAAAGGAAAACAGTTTAGCAGTTTATATAAATGAATAGCCCCCAGCCTAATTCAGAAGTGTTTTTATTTGAGAAAGTATTTAAGGTGGTTAGTACTTACATGTCTTTCTGAGTGAGCATGAACTAGAGTGCATGCTAAAATACTTTCCTGAATGATGACAACAACCTTTTTTAAGAGTGTAGACACATTTAACACTCTTTTAAACAAAAAGGTTGGTTGTTTGTTCTTCTACATCTCACACTGGAATACTGTTTCAACTTTTTGTTCCTTACATTTGCCCTGGTTTGTTTTTGTGTATTGGTAGCAATATCTGCAACCTGCTTTGCCATATTCCTCTGCATAATTGTGAAATGATTAGAAAGCTTTTGGGAAATGTTGCAAATGTAAGGAAAACCTGGTTAACTGCTTGAGTACTCTGGGAATGCACCAAATGCACCCAGCAAGATGGCTTTCATATTGCTTGAGTGCTGCTACACATATTGCCTCTCTGTGTTGGAGGAAATTAGCCCTTAGCCCCAAGAGAGGACTCTATCATCCAGAATTTTAAACTTGACATACTTTCTCTTGCATAAGTGAATAGTCTCATTTATGTGCTATGACTGCATATTTAGACAAACTTTATTTGTATTTGGAATCTCAAGCCACAACTGATCCATTCTGGCTTCTGTCAGTTTTCTTTAATATTTAATTGCCATAAAAATTTTGCCCTTTTATAATCTGGAGGTTACCGTAAACCATAAATTGAACATGAGCCAACAGTATAATCTTGTTGAAAAAAACCCAACAGCATTCTGGGTTGTATTAATAGGAGTGTCACTTGCAAATCAAAGGAAGTGTTTTTCCCTCTCTATTTAGCACTGGTGAAGCCACAATTGGAGCACTGTGTCCAGTTTTAGGTCCCAGACTTTAAGAATGACATGGACAGTTTGGAAAGAGTCCAGCGCAGGGTGACAAAAATGATTAGGAACCTGGGAGGTGAGATTTATGAGGAAAGGCTGAAAGAACGAGGGTCATTTAGCCTGGCAAAGAGAAGACTGAGGTGGGATTTGATAACAGTCTTCAAATACCTGAAGGGTGAGAGAGGATGGAGATGGGCTTTTTTCTATGGCCAGGAGTAGGAGCAGTGGTCTCAAGCTTCAGCAGGGGAATAGAGATTAGGAGTAACTTTCTGATTGTGGTAGTGGTCAGGAATTGGAACCGACTTCCTAGAGAAGTTGTGGAATCTGTATGCTTGGAAAGTTTCAGAAGCATGTTAGACAGACATTTGGCTAGGGTGGTTTAGTCAGGGATGATTCTGCAGGAAGCTGTACTAGGTGACCTTGCAAGGTGCCTTCCAGCCCTAATTTCCTGTGCTCCCAAGTCATTGTCCATCTCAGTAGAATTGGAACAGTTCTCCCCACTTTCCCAATTTCCTTGCACAGAGATAAACATTAGGAAAAATGAGGACGTGTTGAAATCCCCACCGTAATCATATGGTTCCATACGTTACTTTTTTTGCTTTTCCTTTGAAGAAAATACCCTGTATTCAAGGGAATATGCTGTTGGGAGGGAAAATAAATGTTTATTTCTAGGGGCTTCATTGATAAGTTGAGTGTTTTAGGACACATTTACATGAGATGCATTAATGCACATTAGCCTAATTTAATGAACATAAAAAATAGTGAAATTAGGATAATCACAACTAAATTTGATGCCTGCAAATGCAGGCATCAAATTTAGGCACGGTTACTTAAAGTGCACTAATGCATATATAGACATGACCCAACACTAACTTTATTGCCGCGTCTGCCCGGCCACTAGAGGCACACAGCAGGGCTGCAGGGTCTAGACACTAACTTCAGTGCCAAGTACACTAACTTTAGTGCCAGTTCCCTGAACATGTAGACACTTACCAAAAATTGCTTAATGTGCATTAGCTTAATGCACATTTAATTTAGTCATGTTTACATGCACAAGTAGACGTGCCCTTAATGCATCAAAGAAAGCAACACTTCATTACTATGCTGCGTGTCTCAGGGTCAGACCATATTGGTTCTGAATCACATTCTGCTTCATTTAATCAATATTAACCTTTATGACACAGATCTTTTCATCTAATTTTCAATAAAGAGCGTATTTGTAATGTGAGGGGTTATTGTAAGCTAGATGACATAAATTTTAATCACTTCCTATAAATATGTTTTAAGGGGATGCAGGTTGAAATAATAGTTCAATGGCATCAATTTTCCTTCCTCTAGGATTGAAGCCCTTAGGCAGAGTTTAATGGCAGTGATGTACACTGCCTTTGAAAGGAGCAAGCTAAGTACTGAGTGCCCATTCCATACCTCTTTATCCACAGTGAATCAGTTGTTGAATCAGGTCCACAATTATTAGTAAGGGATTTTTTAGATTAATTCACAGTGATGGGGAAGACAACATTTGCTTGGAATTATACGCTACTACAAAAATTAAGTTGGAATGCTTGTGTGAAATGCAGTCCTTTTTCACATGGTTTCAAATGCAGACAAGTTAAAACATACTTTGTTATTGAAGGGACAGTGGATCATTACAATAGTATTATATCCTGGGTTAAAGAGTTACTTTTAAGATTCCCAAGCTTATCAGAACAGTATTGCCCTTGTTTTGAACAGTTAGTTAATAATCAAACTAAAGTTATATCCTTCCGCTTCCCTTTATTATTATTCTGAGCAGCAGTTTCTTAACAGTATTTTGTGCCAACAAATCTTCAAAATTCCCCAGTGTCACATCCCTACTGTGTTATAGCTGGAATCATCAACTGTGTCACCATATGTTTTCTCATATAACTTAATGTGACATGGCAACATAAGCAGATGTGGATTTTTTTTTTATAGGAAACAATACAGCCACCTGCATTGATTTGTCTTGTATAGGATGCTTGGGAAAATTGTGGTACAGTAAGTAGATGAAGGAGAAAAGTGAAACTATGTTTCCCTGCAAAAGTGCGTGTTGACCATCTTGACTAGAATGGAACCAAGACATGGGGAAGTGAAGGGAAGATATACAAAGTAGCAGCACACTACCTTTCACAAGATTGTAGTTTACATAATTTGCTTTGTTCATGTATTAAATTTTGTATCTCTTTACAGGTAATAGTGAAATTGTTTCTTTTCCTATTGAAGTCAGTTGTGATATACATATTTCACAGCATGAAATAATATTGACAAAAATGTAACCTTATTTAAGATGTGGGCACATCTACAAGTGCTTTTAAGTCAAAGCAATAAACTCTGATGCTTATTGCATCGGAGTTTATTGCCACCAGGCATTTACACATGCACCCAGGACTGCAGCAAATTGAGGGTTGGAGCAGCCCTGGCTGGCAGGGAGCCCAGGGAGTCAGCCTGCCAGCTCAGGGCTGCTCCAACCTAGCTCACCATGCTCCGGAGGGGCTGGCCTGGGGCAGAAGAAGTAGTGTGGAGCTAGCCAGCAGGCCCCAGCCAGCCATGTCAACATCTACACGTGCTCGGCTGCAAAGTAAAAAACTCCACAGCAGGATAGTACTTGTTACTACAAATATTACCCTACTGCAGAGTTAGTTCATTTCCTGCAGCCTTTTAGTTTGTTTCCTGTATGCCTTTCAATATGAATGTGCGTATATATAATTGTGAAGAAAAAAAAATCAAAAGTCTGGTATGGATGTAGCTGGAAGGGAAAGGAAGTGGGAAAGAGAATAAAGAAGCTGTTCTGTTGAAGAGGTCATGCTGATTGCCAACTTCAGGGACGGTGACCAAAAGTTTGAATGCAGTTTTTCTTGTTCTCTTGAAATTTACTGTGTGGATATCACCACCATACATGGGACATAATTAGGGTTACATTCTTAATATCTATAACAATCACTGAGGTCTATTTTTATTCAGTCATGCGTGATCAAAAACAATTGCAGTTATTTGTTAAAAGTTGGTGGACATTTCTACTCTTTTTCTCCCACCCTGAATCAGTGCCAAAAGGCACTATTTCTATGCAAACAAGCCAAAAAGATATAAAGGACATGCTTATGAACTGGAAGGAAAAGTAAATTTTACCCCCCTACCCCACTCCCGAGGTTCTTTTAAAACAAAATTAATGTACAATGTTTAATTTCTTTTCTTTATTAATAAAAACACTCCAGTAGAGTATTTCTTAATATTTTCAACACATTTTGTCCTCCGTGGCCACATCTACATGGCATGCTGGGTGCAGTAGCTTGTTATTACTAGACAGGAGCTTGTTATTAGTGCACAGTAGTAATGAGTTACTGCACAGTTAGCATCACCAAGAAGCCATTCAGGGATGCTACTGCGCAGTACCACCAGTTACTGCACAGTCATTTATTATTTATGTATGCAAGTACTAAATGACTGCACCATAACAACCGTGCAGTCAACATCTCATGTAGACCTGGTCTTTTAGTGATACACAGTCTCATTGCCTTCCGTGGCTCATGGTAACCACTTTATTCATTGAATAAATGTTATCAAGTTAGCTATAGTGTATGTATGCAAGCATGGAGGGGAAAGATAATAATTAAAAAAGGAAAACAGGGTAGCCTGAAAAATTTCGGAAGGTTCCACAAAAAGCCACTTTCTCCTTTCTGCAGCCTGTCAGGAGACCTCAACCTGATGTTAGAGTAAATTCTTTCTGCTTTCTAATGCACATAGTAAGAATAATTTTAAAACAAATATGAATCTCAGAAAACCCAGTGAGCACAACAGATTTTGTGATATGTAAGATTGCTAAATAAATGATGAATGTGTCTTAAATAATCAATGCCAATTTAACCTCCTTCACCTTCCCTTTTCTGCACAGGCTTATTTTATTGAGAGATCAAAGAATAATTTCTTGTGTGTCAGTTGGGTTATTAAAACAGGATGGAAGATGAATAGATATAGTCAAATAGCTATGTGGCCAATTACAAGATTATATGAAGTGGTAGGGCAGATTCTTCTGATAATGTCTGCTTTACAAATAGATACTTCCAAATAGATGTATGCCTACTGTAAGTTCTTTGTAGCCTGACACTGCAAACAGCCTTTGATTAAAATATTTTTTTCAATAAATATTCAAATCATTGTAATGAAGCTCTAAAACTCTGTGGGCACAAACAGAAGACCAGCTCCCTGTTGTAACTCATGGCACTTTGCAGGAAGCACCATGAGTTAGAAAGATCCCCTGGACTCAACAGAAGTTTGCTGTTGGGTCCTAGGGGTGGGTAATCCAGTTGCTGTTTAGAGTCACTGTGACCCTGCAGCTGCTCTCCCCTAACAACACCCCTGCCAGCCCCAGCACTATTTTCAGAATGGGGGAGGGGGTTAAGGGAGCAGAAGGAATTCATTCTGTGGGGTTACTCAGCCAGTGTTGGAGGGTGGGGTGGCTGGATTGGAGCCTGTCCACCTTGGAGAGCGGGGGGCTCCAGTCCACTTGCCCCACCCTCCAGCACAGGCTTAAAAAAACCCAGACTGAACTCTCTCCACTCTCTTTCCCCCTCCCATTCTGGAAACAGTGCTGGGACTGGGAGGTGGTGGAGGCAGGAGGCAGGTGAACTTCTCTTAAACTAAGTTACTGAAGTCACTCTATTGTGGAGTGTCTTTATCTGAATCCTCGTGTAATGAGGGTTCAGATTTTTGTGGGATCTAGCCCTTTTCAAGTGTTCTGCAGCTTTGCACTTCTGTTTGGTCATGGCTGTGGAGCACTTTCTGGGACCAGATTGGGTGAAAATTGTCACTTCTGTCTCCACCTGTCTAAAGGAATTCAGACAGTGGTACCACTGCAACTGCCACCATAGTGTGAGATTCTTAGGGTTAGGACTTTCACTTTGTACTATGTTTTGTACTATTTGAAATAGCACTCTTAAGAGCAGTCATGGTTTTGTCTCCCCATGTATGCCTTAAACTAGGGATGCTCAATTCCTGGCCCATAGGCTGATCTGGCCCATGGAGCATTGTCACCCAGCCCACCAGGTTCCAGAAATTTTGCAGCATGGGAGTAGTGGAAGCACAACTTATTGCTTTCTTGCTGCTAATTTTCCAGACCCATGAGTAACCCCAGGGGTCAGATAACATGACCCTGCATGCCACCTCTTACACTTTTGAGTCAGGCAATGTGGGATCAGGCCAGCATACCAGTGCAACATGGGATCCAGCCTGTAAGCTGACACTGTGCCACTCACCTGACCCTGTGGAGTTGGATGTTTGGGCACCACTGCCCTAAACTGATGCTTATAGTGATGTTTATATCTCTAAATTAATATTTTTCCTTTATATTTGTTTCAATGAAGGTAAAACTGTAACTGAAAGACATATCTAGCATTTAATAAAGTCATTGGAGAAATTTTCCATTTACTTTATTGCAGGTTTGTCCTTTTATTTCCAGTCATACTGACACTAAACCACCACAATCTTAGTGAGGGATCTGTTCTTTTATTACTGCCAGTGTGCTGTAATATTTGCTTTATTCTGGAGCAGTAGACAAGAGATGTTTAACCTATTGACAGACACAAGCTTTATGTTCACACAACAGCAAAGGTAATTCTTCTGTCTATCTACAGTGGCTTTTTTATGTTGCTCTACATTTTTCCCTCCCAAGAAAATCTCTGGGAAGGAGAGAAGAAAAATCTGAAGTTCATCACAGGGAGTTTTCTTCTGTTGTTGCTGACAAGGAAGACAGAGTTTCAGATGGACTTAAGAGACAAAGTGTTGTATCTAAAATATATGCATGATGAAGGCAGGAGAAGGAAAGATCCTATCCCACAGTGTCTTTTGTGTAAAAGTAATTAATACTTAAGGCTCTAGCCAAGTTAATTGTTTAGAAAGAGGGATCAGATAGGAGGAATTATTTCTAGATAATACAGACAAAATATTTTCAACACTTTCTTTCTTTCTTTATACTGTTATCTAGCCATGGACAAGTTTAGAAGACACACATACAGGGTTTTTTTCTTCCTATCTCCCCTGATTACATAGATTAAATGTCTGATACTGTCTCATGTTTGGATTGCATAGAACAGGGGTTTTCAACCTTTTTTAACTGGTGTACCCCTTCTAGTGGCGGCAGCTGGGGGGGGGCACTTGTGGCTGGCAGCCACTGCTGCCACCACATGCTGCTTTTCCATGGCCAGTTACATGTGCATCTCCTTGGGCTGCTGAAAGGCCTTGTGGCCACCCAATTGTGTGCCACTTGTCAGCAGCCCACAGAGCCACATGTTCAACTGGCCATGGAAAAGTGGTGTACAGTGGTAGTGCAGGGTGGTGGTGGCAGTGGCTGCCACATGCAAACTCCCCCCTTGTCCAGCCAGCTGAGCAGTGCTTGTATGGCCTCCCAGATGGGTGCTGCTGCCCTTGCCCTCCCCCTGGCCCTGCTCCTTGGAGGTGGCAGAGTTGGGTGGTGGGTGGTGGTGGCAGCCACCATGTGCAAGCCTCCCTGCTCCACATCCATCTGCAGAGGGGTGCCTCCTCACCCTCAGCTATTGACCAAGGGCAGCAGCCCAGCAGCCAATCAGGAGAGCAAGCTGGGGTGGGGAGGCGCCATGGTGTGCGACATGGGGCCAGCAGCACCCAGCGTGCCCTTCCCCCTCCCTCGGGTAAGAGCTGTGTGTACCCCCTGAGACCTTTCCAAGTATCCCTAGGGGTATGCGAAGCCTGGTTGATAATCCCTGGCATAGAAAATAATTTAGTGCATATACTTACAGAAATCAGGTTTCTGCATTTTGCAGGTGTACTTGCCTTCAAAAAAATTGGCCCTATACGTTTAGGCCTATAATTTTTTTTGTAATGCATTTAATGCTGACCTTTCTTTTTCCTATATTGATGCCAATAAGTGCTTTACCATTGGCTTAATCAGAATTACAGCAATACTGAATATATACATTTTAAAAATCCATTTTTGGATGACATCCAGAGATAGTAGTCTCCAGTTCTGAATGCTATAAATCCTTGATCCACTTGTACATTCTGGCATTTATTTCCATGAGCTATTATGTATATACATATTTGTAAGATATTTTTAAAATGTGTGTGTACACACATGCACACAAACATACATTAGAAATAGAAGTTTAAAACCACAGGCTTGTGGGATTTTTTTCACCCTAATATTACCTGAAATGAATGGAAAATGCACTATGGAAAATGAGTAAAGGTCTTTCGGTATTTTATAGAAAATAAAATACATGTTGTTTTTAAAAGGAAGATACTTCTAAGAGAAATCTTGCACTGTACTCCTACTTCATATGTGGGATCTGATCTTGCAATTCAGATACAGGAAAACCAGTTTATTTTAAAAATAAGTGTTATCCATGCAGATGTATGAAAACCAGGTGTTGAATTTGGGGCTTGTATAAAGGCCATTTTAGCATATCTGTTTACTGAGTCCTGATTATTACCAGGGATCTTGGTTTTTTCTGATTTAAAAAAGTCTCCAGTTTTTTATTAGAAAAAGAAACCCCAAATCCACATTTTTCCATGATTAAATATATATTAGTGGTGTTTCTTTTAGATCTTGGGGAAATTTGGATTTGGGGTTACTTTTTTAAACTGAAAATAAGGGATTTTTTTTTTTAAATCAGAGAAAACCAGGATCCCTGATTATGACTCCAATTGTATGATACATCTGTAGCTCTCCCTGAGGATGCCTGCTAGAAGACTGCATATAAATATAGATGTGGTTTTTACTGTTTTACTTTTTATTGTAAACTTTTAATAATTCACAAGGTAAAAGAGCAGTTGTGATTCAGTAATTCTACTTTATTCAGGGTACTGAGACAGATGGGTTTTGGGTGTATACCTAATATATCTAAACTAACATGACTTTCTCTAATGGCATGTTTACCACCTCTGCTAAGTTAGAGTGTTTTGTTTTTTTTTATTACTGTTATAGAGATGAATGTACGTATGCTGGTTTCATTTGGCTTGTTCTGTTTTTTATTTGTTTATGTGATTTTGGGTAAGTATTTTGGTGGAACTTTGTGTATAAACAGAAAGTATATTAAAACTATAGCACTGCTGAGATTTCATTTGCTGAAGGGGTAACATATTGCTAGGGATATAAAGCAATATTCTTTAAATTGTGGGCCAGCGCTTCAGCTGCTGTGGAACTCCACTTACTTACACAAGCTGCAGCTGCAGCTGTGTGAGCTTAACTGCATGCACACTTGCAGCTAGGACTTAGTTGACTTTCTGGTTTTTTGCTCCTTTAATTGGAATATGAAATTACCCCCAGTATGTTGTTATGGTATCAGAAGCACTGGGTAGGGGGGTTGTTTTGTTTGTTTTTTAACTCTTAAACCCATCATAAAAATCTATCTTGATCACCCCTGTCTCTTTCTTCAGAGGCATAATTAAGACAGTTGGCAGCATCTGCCCAGTCAAGTCTCTCTAAAGTTTCTCTAGATTGAGTTTCTGTTTGTTATTATTTAGAAAGGAAATAATTTGTGTTTTCAAACTTACTTTCTGTTACAGGTAATCATTCTTTAAAACTCTTTAATATTACTGATTTTAAAATATCTCTATCTGATGTGTATTATTTCTGAGACATTTTACATCTATAAGTCATTATTTTTATCCCTTTCCCCTTCTACTTGAACCTATATGAAACTGAAGATTCAGTAGCTCTAATTCACCCTCTAAATACTTTAATTGTCTTTCACATCTGGAGACATACGCCTGGGTTTGTCCCTTTGCTAATTTTAACCAATTATAATTTGAAGTTGCTTGTCATCTTTGCTGAAGGGAAACCAAGCACTAGCAAGGAAACAAAGCTGTAAGATAGTATCATGGTAAATGGGGAAAAGAGTTAAAAAAAACATGTTTTGGGGACTTGACAATGAAATATATGGATGAAAAGAAGTTATATGCTTTAACAACTGTTGCAAGGTAAGGGCAGCTATTGCATTTATTTTTATAATGTATTTAGATATAACATACTTCCTCAGTGCACATGTCTTCAGTAGTTGTCCCCTTTCACCAGTTCTGCATACTTTCTCATTACTTCCACCCATGGTTAGTCATCTACTTAAATCACAGTTTTATGGATTTTGTGGAAACCAAAACATCCAGGATTGTTCGCATAATCAACAACAAAAAATACTTCATAAAAATAAAATGCTGGCTGCCCAGTGGGAGCCAGTGGTCCTCGGTACTGCTGAGCCTTTCTGGGAGGGGAAGGTGCTGGCTGGCATGGTAGCAAAAAGAGCAGCAGAAAAGATGGCTGCCTCTCCCTTGTCCCTCCTCCACCAGCCAGCACTGAGGAGTGTGGCCACTGAAGGGCAGCCAACAGTCAAGATAGCCACTGCCCCCTTATCTCTTCTCCCCTTCAGGGCCTCTCCACCAGTCAGTGGTGAGGGGTGGGGCCACCAGTGCACATCAGCAAAATATCTGCAGAATTTGATCTTTATGCTACAACAACCTGGAAAAAAATTGGTAACTCTAACTGACTTAAGCAGCCTTTTACCTGTAGTGAATACATGTTGTAGTTTACGTGTGTAGATTCATACAGTTGCTATTTCCTACTATGAGGGCACATCTACATGTGCATATTAAGGCAAAGCAATAAACTCTAGCACATATTGCACTGCAGTTTATTGCTTCTGGGCACTGCATTTACACATGCTCCCAAGACTGCAGTACATTGAGCCAGGCCAGAGAAGTCTCTGCTGGTAAGGGACCTGGGGGTCACCTTGCTAGCTTGGGGTGGTTCCAACTTGGCTTAACATTCTGTGGAGGGTCTGGCTGGGGCACAAGGGTGCTCCAATATGAGACTAGGCAGCAGGCAGCCCCTGCACTGAAGCACCATCATGCCCCAGTCAGCCGTGTCAGTGCCTACACATGCGGTGCTGCACACAATAAACTCTGCAGCAGGGTGGCATTTGTATAATATGAATAGGGCTGCACATGTAGCGAATAAAACGTTTACTGCAAAGCTAATTAGCTCAGAAGTAGACGTATCTTATAGATGCACCCTATATGGTTCAACATAAGGCACACAGCAGACTAACTTGATTTGCTGATCATCTTATCCCTCTGATGGTTATCTGTAACTTGCTGTGCCGGTCTGGAGCTCCCTGTTTAGGATATTTTGGTCACCCCCAGCTGACTGCAGTCCTGTATGCCAACAGTTTGCCCCGGCACCAGTTACCTAACCCAGTGAAGCTTCTCGTTTAACACGTCTTTGATGGAAATTTTTACCTTGAGGATTGCTGTTACTCCCCGTTCAGTGGTGTCTAGCTATGGTCACTGGGTAGCATGAGGATGTTAGAGCTCCACCTTCTCTACACCCTACCTAGTGCCAGCCTGTTGTTACTTCGGTGTTGCACGGACGTAGTGTTGTTGTCAGCCATCCTCCTCATCTTTCCTTGTAGGTCTATTGCCATCCCTCTCAGCCCTCTTCACAGTAGTGCTCCCAGGTCTCCTCCTCTAACATGTTGACTGACTCCACTAAGTCAGTGTGCGGAGGCAGCTCCCCACACGGGGGCCACCACCACCCATCTTTCTCCATCTCTTTGCTTGTTCCACAGCCTGCCCTAGGCTGCCAGGGACTTCCTTCTAGTCCTGTCTTTGGATAGGTGCACAGGGCTTTTATTGGTGCTGGCATGTACTTACAAAGCGCATCCATGCTGGCACCAGCTTTTTTTTATTTGTCCCATCTCCATGCTCCTGCTGGCTGCAGCATGGGACGCCACTGGGTTGATGGTAAGTTTTGTGGTGCGCCGAACCCGCCACTGCCATCGTGCTCCTGGGTCCTAGGGGGCTGGGCTGTTGCCAGCATGGTCTTTCTGCCCCTGACAGTGCACCCATTTTGCCCCCTGCTTCCTATGGCTCTGCATGCTGTGGGGTCGCTGGCATTGCTGGTTGTGCAGCAATCCCACTGCCACTGCCATGCTCCCACAGGCAAGTTCAGTGGTGTGGGGCTTTCACTGTTGCTACCAGATCCCTGCAGCTTGGCCTTTCCTTTGCCCCCACCACATTACCACTAAGCAACATCTTAGTGAATCATTTATTCTCATTACTGAGCTCTAGATATATTCATGGATAAGGTACATACAATCTACTGGAATGAAATGGAAATATATCAGGGCATTCTCTCCTTTATACTGTAAAAAAAAAGGAAAGAAAGAAAACTTGCAAGCAAGTAAGCAAGCTTTTGGCTGTTGCCAGAGGAATTGTCTATAAACTATGGTTTAATGCTAGTGCCCTGCTACTCTAATGTTTCAGATACATTCTTAGTCTACAACGTATTCATTTTTTAAAAATTTAAAATGTGCCCAATGCAAAATTTCTGGATGTATAAACAATACCAAAGTACCCTACACAAATCATATTGAACCACAAATTGTCTTTTTGTTTTTTTGTGAATTTGTACACATCTGTTTTGCATGATTGCTTCTTTAAGACTACTATTCCCCTCTCTCCTCTTTATGTCCAGCCTTTTTAATTGCATTATGATGATTTATTGTAAAACTATACCTATGCATGAGTCTCACTGCAAATGCAAGGTAGGCTTGAGAGGAGTATAAGATTTTTTTTTTCTTTTTAAATGAGTGCCCCCTCACTACCACCATCATATGTACTGTCCCATCAAGTTTTATAAGGCAGGAATCCACCAATTGAACTAAAGGCATTAACTAACAACATTATTAAGCTGGAGATCTGGTGCACTGGAGCAGACTTTATTAATTAAGTCTGCTCCACGCATGAGTTAAGGAGCATGACACTGCATTGCATGTGTTTGTATAAATGGCAAAATGTTTATTAGTGCTGAGAAAATCGCAGTGGTACACTTTTGAACAAAAACACCTTTGATGTGTTTTAGTTCAAAAGCACGCCACTGCCATTTTCTCAGCACTGACGTGCATTTTAAAAGCACCTAGCGCTGTGGCGCAAACATGCCCTTACTGTACATTTTTCACTGGAGAGGGAAACAATTCACATATCCAGAATGTTATAGTTGGCAGAGGAATCTTATGCCAAGGCTCTGATGCCTGTAAGAGGTCCACATGCCTGTAGAGGTTATGCCTTTGTAATGACCTCCAACAAGCGCCTGTCAGCAGGGATGGAAACTGGTGTGTTTAGTATTGAAAACATAAGCCTCTACCACCATGGTGATCCCAATCTGGGGAAAGTGTAGGGAGCAGAATCTGCTTCATTTGCCTTATTCCCAGGGGGACTGGAGCATTGGGGCAAAGTCCCCTGCCTGCCCCTCACATTGGACATCCCTTTGTGAGGAGTAGGAGGTGGCTACTTCTCTGCTTTGCTTCTCATAACTAGGACCCAAGCAGACTGAGCAGTGTGACAAACCTGTTGCTTGCTCTTCACACAGGGGACCCTGGTATGTTTCCCTTCTTCCTATCTATGGGAGGGGTAGGAGCAGCTTCCCATGTATCTTCTCCAAATTAGAGTGACCCATTTCTGGAAAGCATGAGAACCATTTCCTAGGTGCCCAACTTCTCCTCATCGCAGGAAGAGCCAAGCAGTTGGAAAGTATACAGGCCTTTGTTCTCCTTAGAGAAACTCTCCCAGAAGTGAATGCTACCAGGTCAGATACGAGTTATTTTTCTCCAAGAACTGCCATTTTTATTCCAGGAGAAACTGCATAATATCTGTGTACTTGTGGTTTCTACCAGGAGAACTAAATGTCTCCCAGTAGAGATGTAACACTTGTACATGACTGAATACTGATCACTAGGGCTGTGAGAAACAGCACCATTTAATTTTGACTTCTGTTTCACCATGACAGTGTTTTGTTTTGAGTGCCATTTCATTTTGAAAGCACTCTTCTGTTTCATTTTGTTGAAACTGGTTTGCTGTTTCAGCACTGTTTTGACGTTTAGCCCGTAGGTTATAATGGGGAAGCATTAAACTGCCTATAATGTTATCATTGTTTGACAGATTTGGATGAAAAGAGTGGATTTCATATCCCTTTCTGAGGTCATGAAGCCTGCCAAGTTTCAAGGAGATAGATGCAGGGATTTCCAGAAAACTGCACCTCAAAGTCTTGAAAGCAAAACTTGTGTCACTTGTAAGTGTGAAGGCACAGGGGGGTGAAAGACACAGTAGCCTCTGCTGAGGCCATGAAGCCTGACAGCTTTCAAGGAGATAGGTGCAGGGGTTTCTGAGAAACTGCACCTCAACCTGCTGACAAGCAAAACTCATGTTGTGTGTGTGTTAAGGCACAGTAGGGTGAAAACTGCAGGCATGGTAGCCCCTGCTGAGTTCATGAACCCTGCCAGGTTTCAAGGAGATAGGTGCAGGAGTTTCTGGGCAAGCTGCTGACAAGCAAAACTTGTGATGTGTGATGGTGTGTGTGTTAGGGCATGCCCTCACTGGTGCTGGGGCCTCTACATGACACGGTAGTGTGTTCCAATGAGGGCTCCTCCTCCCCTGCAGCCCCATTCAATCCACCACTTTAAATAGGAACAGGTATAAAATAAGTGAGTGAGCACTAGCACAATAGCACCAGCAGCATCTCAGGCAGCCAAACTGTGACACAGCCCTTCCTTCCTCTCCTGCAGGAGCTTCTTCTCCAGCGTGTGTGTTAAGGCGCTCCCTCTCTGTGTCCTTCCTTCCTCTTTCCCCTTCCTCTCCTTACTTTCTGTTTTCCTGAAAGGAAGGCCAGCTTCAGCTTTGAAGCATGAAACGTTTCAAAACTTTCAAAATGTTTTGACTGCCCTCGTTTCATTTTGAGGCTGTTTTGAAGCTCTTTGTTTCATTTCAATTTTGCTGTTTTGAGATCAAACAAAACAGCCAGCAAAATTTTGCACAGCCCTGCTGGTCACTGTTCTTTTCCACAATGCTTTCTTGGGAATATGGACTTTTGGGGCGGGGGGTTGTTTTTTTAGTCATTGTTACTTGTTAATCTGTAGGTCTTCCTGTTGCAGGCAATATTCTTCCAATTTTGGTAATATCTGTCTTCTCCATCCAACTCTGTGTGGCTGAAAAAGAATGTTACTCTTCTGTTTTTGTTGGCCTGTCTGTTTTGTAAATCTGAATAAAGTCCTCTTTCTTTTGTTTTGGCTGCTTTCTATTAACTTGATGCTTGGTATGAAGGCTTGTATTATATTATTGCATTACCTTATTTCTTATAAAGGGATGCTGCCACTTGGTTCAGAACAGTTTCAGTGAGTTACATTTTGGTGTCAAGCAGGTGGACAAGGGTTTCTGTATTTCATTTATCTATTTATTTTACATTCTCTACTGTGTTACTCAAACACTTGAGGACATTGAATTTAGGACTCTGTGATATTTTGGGATGGGGGCTTGGGGGAGGTCACGCAATTTATCAGTCATTCTTGGCATGGCTCAGAACAATAGCAGTGAAACAATAAGATAAAGCCATGTTGCACTTTTTGCATTAAAAAGAATTTTGTTTGTCAAATGGAAAAGGTAAAAGCCAGCAGGAAAAGAGGAGTTAATTGCAAGTGCCTAACATGTTATTATAAGCAAATGAACACCAGTTTTAAGAAAAGATATATAGTAAGTCTAAGAGAAAATTCTCAGATGTGTATTCATTATGTAGTTTGTACTTCACCCAAAGGTCCCAATCCTGATGCTGAATTACTTTCACTGGAATGCCAAAGGGAATGGAAGGAGCCCACTTGAATATATAAGTGGTTGGAACCTTAGAGACACAATCCATACATCTCCACTAGTTTTCAAATGAGTACAGTTGGAAGCTTTTATTTTCCTTTTTATATTAATAGGAAGAAAAATATCTAAAGTATTTTCCTGTTGTATTCAGGTTATTGGTAGAATTTTCTAATCCATGGGAGTGTCTACACGAGATGCTATGTCGCCATACCAATGAACTACGGCAACATAGCATCTAAAAATAACTGCGCGCCACCAGGACTGCGCAGTACTGAGTGGTACTGCACAGTCATTTAGTACTATGCTAAAGCAAGTACTAAATGGCGGTGCAGTACCAAACATGCTGTTGGGGGAGTGTAGATGCGCCCCATGAAACTCAGGCAGAAATAAGAGATGGGAGAAAGGCCTTTCTCGTGTTTATTTCTTCACTCTGATCTCTTCCCAACACAAGTCTGGCATTTTGTGTGTCACTCTCTAAAGTTTGGTATCCATGATCGTGATCATTATTACAATTTTGTTTGTTAAACTTACCATTGCTTTTAAATCATCTTTATTATAACATGGTAAGTATTTGTTTGGCAATGTGTCAGAATACTACTGGATTGTATTTTAAGATTATTTTATTTGTGTTACCATCAAATATATGTCCTTTAATTTTTAAGATTTCATTTTATGTTCTTTTTTTCTTTTTCTTTTTTTTAAGGCCCTGTGGAATTCTCCATATACTGAAGGTTCAGTTTACAAACCCATCAGCATCTCATTGGTTCCATCATTATTAAATTAAAAAACAACATCTGGACATGCTGCATTTATGGATTTAAATTAAACTGTTGAAAATGCCATGAACCTCATTTTACCAGTACTTCCCATGTCTCCCCAACTTAGTGAAATTTTATTTCATAATCTTTGCATTATCAAAAAGATCACAAGTATTCTTGAAAATAGTATCTATCTTATCAAATAAATTTATCAGTAAGTTATTTTCAGTAAGTTATCAAGAAAATGTTCATTATTGATAATAAAAATTATTCTTGACATCTGTGTATACTTCTTATCTTTGGGGAACCCAGTATAACTAATGTGATTATGTTCCATTGACCCTTTTGTCTCTGAGATTATAAATATGTATTTTAAAAGCCAGCAGTTTATGAAAATGACCCATTAATTTGGGCAAGCTTTACTTTCTATCTTGCAGTGATAACAGGCTTTGCATTATCAGTGCACACAAGATCAAGTCATTTCAATATATGGTGAATTAAATGAATATCCATTTTGTTAAACCAAGCATTGTTTTGCAAATGTTAGACCAAATTCTGGTCACATTTATTGCTGTATGAAAGCTGAGATCAGAATTTGTACATTTGTGTCTTAGACCTAATCCTGGAGTATAGAATACTTTCCACTTATGTTGAAGTTATGAGGACCATTGTTGCATTGTTTTTTATTTCTCAAAGGGGTTCCTGTTTGGAAGGACATCTTATAAGAGGCTTCTGCCACACAAAGAGACTGAACACTGTATTCATAGGCCATAATTGCATAGGTGATCTTTTTTTTTAAAGTATAAATTGAGAAAGGTGCCTGGCTTAAAAAACAAAACAAAAGACAAAAACAAAAACACTTCCCCAAAGTTTGGGTATATTAGCCAAGAAACCAGATATCAACAATAAGGTTAAGGTTGCAAAGTTCAGCTCAAATATTTTTACTACAGGTTTAACTACTTTTAAGTTTCCTTATCTAGTAGTCCTTGTTTTTTTCCCCTTTAACCTCACTTAGGGTAGCAGGGACCTTATACCAGCCATATCCTCTTAACCCCTTTCCTAGTAAGATTGTCATCTGATAACTGGATTTAGATCTCAGACAAATATTTATATACTGTATTTCCCTGAATATAAGACAAGGTTTCTGCCCCCTCCAGTAGCATGGGGAAAAACAGGCCCGTGTCTTATAATTAGTCACATATAAGGAAATGTCACTAAATACATTGTCTATCATTAAATTGCTGCCAAAAGCAATGTGTTGGTTTCCATTGCTGCCAAAAGCAATGTGCTCAGCAATGGAAACCAACTGTGAAGTTGATTGGTCAGACATGATAATGGGAACCTATAGCAAGCATAGATTAGTGTAATCCATCTGAATAAGACATATGGTAGTGCCTATTAAGCACAGTCCTCTTCACTGCCAGCACATCTTCAAGTTCTGGTGAGCTGTGATATTGCATACAGTTTGCCCAGAGGCCTTCTTTTGCACCCTCTCTCAGCCTGACCCATATGATTCGTGTGGCCCCAACCTCCGTGACCTGAAGCCAGACCAGGATGCCCTGTGCCTCTTCTGCATATAAATTTTTGGAACATCCCAAGACTTGTGACAAGACCACCCATGAGTCTTGAGTCATGAGTGGGGGTTAATTAGGATCCTTTGTGTGGTTTATCTGGAGTGCACACACATGGTAAGCAGCGCTGTGCATAATGCATTTTTCAGATTAGTAGCCATTTAGAATGTAGGGTCCTCAATTTGATGTGGAGGATATTTTATACATATATAAATAAAAATCTCATCACTTCAAAATAAGCACACTTGAAATTAATGTAAATTTTATAAAAATAAACAAACTAAATGACCCATCAAGAACAAAGAAAATTTTTGTCTTGTACATAGTTTCATAGTTTCTAGGGTCGGAAGGGACCTGAGAAGATCATCTAGTCCGACCCCCTGCCACGGCAGGAAAGAGTACTGGGGTCAAACGACCCCAGCAAGGTACAAGGTACATAGTGTTATGTTACTTGACTTTGACATATGGGCTGTATATTAAGCCAATACAATAACATTATTTATTGATCAGTTTTTTCTCCTTTTTTTTGATCTTCAGATCATTTTTGAATATATGCATGCTTACCTAACTTATTCCACTTGTTAAAAAAACCAAACACCAAAGGAATCACAAAGGCATAATTAATCAATATAAGTAAAATGTTTACCTGCTAATTATTAATGGATTCTGTTTTTAAACTATTTCTCTTTCTTTCTTGTCAATTCTCGTCCCTGGTATTTTCTAATATTCATTTCTGGTCTGAGACTTCACCTTATGTTCCTAGTCATGCTGCCTTCTGTTTTTTTCTTTCCCCCTGATATTCACCATCTTTATCAGGCCAACGGTATTATTTTTCTGTAGAAGATCTGAAAGAAGATAAGTGTTAGCATTTTGACACTAGGATTTGTGCTCTTCCTACACCAGTAGATCTTATGAGTGGAGACAGATGAGAAGAAGTCAAGAAAGGAAGAAAACTGAAAAGCAATGCATTTTTGCTTTAAGAGTCCAAGAATTTGGGTGGAGGAAGGGGTGAACTGTGTTTGTTGTCTCATGTTTCATCTGCTGAAAAATCTTTAAAGGTTGGGTAAAGGCTAAAATATTTCCATAATCTTCACCTTATAAGTAGGGTGACCAAAAGAAAATCCGGGACATGCGGGACACTGCTCCCACCTTCCCAAGTCAGCAGTGCTGCTGCAGGCAGTGGCAGAGGCACGGGTCATCTGGAGGGGAGGCAGAGCTACTTGATACACCATGCCACTCTGCCTTCCCACCATGCCCCTGTACCCCGTGCCCCTGTAATTGCAGGACTCTCATTTTAATTTTCACCAACAAGCCAGGATGGGACCAGCCTTCAAAATCTGGGACTGTCCCAGCCAAACTGAGACATATGATTGCCCTACTTATAAGGTACATATAGACAGAGCCGTCTCTGGGAGGCAGTGAATTGGGGCGACTGCCCCAGGCCTGCACTTTGGGGGCCCTGCAAAGCTGACCAGAGTGGCTATGGCAATTCTGTGCCTCCACTGCTAGCTTGCATCCAGCCAGTCGCTACTCCCCTTCCCCTGCTGGCACCACTGCCACCACTGCTGATGGTGGTAGCACCTTCTTTGGGTCCGAGGCGCATGGGATTGGAGCAGGGATGGTGCCCTGCATGGGCGGATTTGCCCTGGGCCCTGCACCCTGTTTGGGTTGACTCTACATACAGACATTTAAAATATTTTTAAGACAGGTTTTTAAAATCTGGCTAGACAAAGTCTTGGCTGGGATGATATAGATGGGAATGGTTCTGCTTTGAGCAGGGTTTGGAAAAGATGACCTCCTGAGACCCTTCTCAACCCTAATTTTCTATGATTCTATGACTTGGGTAGGTTAGTGGGAGGTTAAATCCTATTAAAAATGGCCATTTGATCTAACTTAGTTCGCCCATGTGTGGACTTTACATTTCAATCCCTAGTTAGGCCAATCTAAGTGTGAACTGTACAGAAATTTGGGAGGTTAGATCATTCTAAAAATGACCAACCGGATCTAAGCTAACTGTACTTCTGAGGCAGTCTAACTTGGCTAGGGTCTGGCTAGCCAAATCTAATTGAGAAGAGAAGGCTGAGGGGGGACCTGGTGACCGTCTATAAACTCACTAGGGGGGACCAGAAGGGTTTGGGGGAGACATTGTTTCCCCTAGCGCCCGCTGGCATAACAAGGAGTAATGGGCACAAGTTGATGGAGAGGAGGTATAGATTGGACATCTGCAAAAACTACTTCACGGTTAGGGCGGCTAGGAGCTGGAACCAACTTCCAAGGGAAGTGGTGCTGGCCCCTACCCTGGGGGTCTTTAAGAAGAGGCTGGATGCCTACCTGGCTGGACTCATTTGAGTCCCGTTTCTTGTTTTGGGGTTTTGTTGTTCTCCCGCCCTGGCGGGGGGTCAGGCTAGAAGATCTACTAGGTCCCTTCCGACCCTAAATCTATGAAACTATGAAACTATGAAATGCTGCATATTTCCAGTGCAGCCCCAGGGCTGGGAAAAGCCCACCACTGTCCCCACCCCCAGGGCTGTGCTTTTCTTACCTTATCCCTGCCACTGGGCTAGTTTTAGGTCCCCCACCCCTCACCCCAGTTCCAGATGACCAACCCCCTGCCACCCACAGATGAGCCAGCCCCTTCTCCAAGCCTGCCAGCTCCCCATCCTGCAAGCTGCTGCCGGTGCCAGGAGCCTAGGAAATAAGTCAGATTGGTTCACCAGGGTTGTTTGTTCATCTGGGGGAGGGTTGGGGCACTAAAAATAGCCCCTGATCCCTGAGGGAGAGCTAAAAATATTCCCCTCCCCTGGGGTGGAGCCCTTCATCCCCCTAACCCCCACATGGACCCTGCTAGCTCCCCTGATCCTGCCAAACCCTCCTGGACTCCACCAACCCCTCCCTTCAGACCCCCACTAGACTACCGATTCTGCCATCCCCACTCCCCCGTGAACTCCACTTAACCCCAATCCCATGAATCCTTCCCCAGTAGCCTCCTCATCCCAATTTACCTTAGAATGGGTGGGTGGTCATTTGTAACTCAGTGTAACCTCCCCCTAATGTCCCAAATGTCTGTATGTACCCATCAAGGAATAGAGGAAGGTTATAGAGGTTCTGCTCCTTTCTGAGCAGGGTGAAGGTTCTGCTCAAGAAGAGCAGAAAGGAGAAAGCAAGGGAGGAAATGATAGAGGTTTATAAAGTCGTAAAGGGTGTAGACCAAATAAACAGGGAACTTTTGTTCACGAATTCCCAGAATACTAAAACTAAAGAATATCTACTGAAATTAATAGGAAACAGGTCTAAAACTAACAAGAGAAAGAACTTTTTTATACAATGTGTAGTTAACTTGTGAAATTTATTGCCACAGGAGGAGGCAGAGGCAGATAGCACAGCCAGGTTCACCAAAGAACTAGATAATAGATGATAGATCAGTTAACAACTATTGGAAATGTTTCCTCCTACATCCCTTAATCCTATAATAGTGAATGGCAGGAAGGGTACTGAATAGGGAGTTAGATCACTTTAGAGAGATCTGGTTCAGTGCTCTCCCTCTAGTATCTACTTTGCCACTGACAGAGACAGGATACTCAGCTAGATGGATCATTGGTCTAACCCAGGATATCACTTCTTATGTTCAAGGGCTTTTTCAAAGAAGTTGCAATGTAAAGTTGGATGTGAACCCCCCTCTGCTTGTTACAGTTATAGTGCAATTAAGTGATTAATAGTGCAATTACCTGGAGACCAACTACATGTTCAAAGTAGCTATCAAACAATAAAAAGCTCTAACCATCTATAAAGTTAGACCTTGAAAATGTGTATTAACTTTATAGCTGGTTGCTGTTGAGCTTTAATTTGCACATGTAGCAGAGTCTCCCCTGTGGCTGGGAGCCCAGTCATCTGACAGGCAGGGGTGCATCATGCCCAGCATAAAACACCTCAGTCCTAGAGATCATGGCAGCCACAGTCCCAAGGGTCTAGGGGTTTCATGCAACCCTAAACTCTGGAAATCACAGCTGTCATGATCCCTGGGGCTCCAGAATGCAAGAAACCTCCCCCCTCTCCACTCCCCTGAGATCTGTGTTGGGACTGGTGCTGTTTAATATATCCACAAATGATCTGGAAAAGGGGTGAGTAGCAAGGTTGCTAAATTTGAAGATGACACAAAATTATTCAAAGTGGTTAAGACTAAGGCAGATTTTGAAGAACTACAGAAAGGTCTGGCAGTATTTACTGAATAGGCAACTAAATGGCAGATGAAATTCAGTGTCAATATGTACAAAGTAATGCACGTGGGTTAAAATAACCCAAATTATACCTTAACTATAAAGGGCTCTACATTAGCTCTTACCACGCAGGAAAGAGATCCAGGAGTCGTTGTGGACAGTTAGTTAAAAACATCAACTCAGTGCCCAGCAGTGATAAAAAAATCAAACAAAATATTAGGGATTATTAAGAAGGGAATTGTAAACAAAACTGGGAGTATCATTACACCCCTTTATAAATCCGTGGTGCATCCACATATTGAGTACTGTGCCCAGTTCTGGTCCTCACACCTCAAAAAAGGATATATCAGAAGAAAAGAAGGTACAGAAGGATGATCAGTGGCATGGAGGGGCTTCCATATGAGGAGAAAATAAAGAGGCTAGGCTTATTCAGCTTACAAAAGAGATGGTCAAGGGGAGGCGTGATAAGTGTTTACAAAATACTAAATGGTTACGAGAAATTAATAGGGATTTATTATTTACTATCTCTTGCAATACAAGAATGGGAAAGGGTGGGGTCACAAAATGAAGCTAGTATGTAATAAGTTGAAAACTAAAAGGAAGGTCTTTTTCACACAGCCTGTAATTAAACTACGGAATTCATTGCCATGAGATGCTGTGGAAGAAACAAGTTAGTGAGATTCAAAAAAAGGGACTGGACAAATTCTTGGAGGAAAAGGGCATCAGTAGCTACTGAGTACAGAAATTAGGGATACAGCTTCTGAATCAGAACTTCCTAGACCTTAAATGCTGGAGGGCTGCAGGTAAGAAAGGGAAAAACAGTGGAAAAAATCCTAGCCATACCCAGTTCACCCTCCAAGGTGAGGGGCTCTAATCCAACCCCCCCCCCACTCCAGTGGTGCTAAGAAAACCCCAGAAGGGTCCTCCCTCCCCTACCTTCTGCCCCTCCCATCCAGAGACAGCAGCTTGGCTGGGCTCCTGTTGCAGCAGATTAAATTAATTAGAATTTAATTATAAATTAATGAAGTCACTCGGTTTAGGAGCATCTTCAGTTGAACGTTCATACAATAAGGGTTAATTTGTTGCATGATCAGAGGGCTCTGCAGCCATGAGCACAACTTTAGAGTCCTTTCAAGAGGCTGATCACATGACAAATGTAATTTCTGTCTGCACCCTTAGTATCACATGTGACTGATTTAGGTTAAACTTGTCTATCGAACTTCTTTCCGAGATCCCACCCTGACTCAAGTTACTTCACAGTCTGCCAGCATCCCAGGATGCTTTTCAGCCCTCAGCTGTGCTGTCTGCTCAGGTAGGGCCTGGCTGGCACCAACTCCCATCTGTCACAGAGCTGAAGCAATAAAGCCTCTGCTCCCTAGCCTGCATTCTGCTTGATCTTGCCAGCCCAGCAGGGCAGGGTGGAATGGAGCCCCCCCATCCTGGGTCCCCCTGTGCTGTGATCTGCATAGTGGGTGGGGGGGGAAGCCCCTGAGATGGGAGCTTTCCCCACTCCATATCCCCTTGTCCCTACAGTCCACTCTGCTGGTCTACAATCACCCCAGCCCACCCCCTCACCAGCCCCATTTCTCAACTGTGGGGAAGCAGCAGGGCGGGGCAGAATGGACCCCTGCTCTGACCTCACACCCTCCAGTTGGGGTCTGCACAGTGGGTGGGGGGAGTCCCCTGAAGTGGGGGCTTTCCTCCCCCTGCAACCTAGCTCTGCTGGGCAGAAAATGCCTCAGCCACCCCCCTCACCACACTCCCTGCCTCACCTGGGAGATGTGTGGCAGCACCCCCCATATTCTGGCCTTGGACAGCACAGGCATCTGCCTGCCTTGGCCAACAGACAGTTGAACATGAGTTCTGTTCATTAAGAGTCCAATTTACATGGTTTAGAGAAACCTGCGTACATTGGATGGATTGTGCCTCAGGCTTATTGACTATCTGTACTTAGCCTTAAGTTCTTCAATTCTACAGAACAGTGGGGGCAAACCATTTTAGTAGGCATGCCACAAATTAATTCCTGTGCCCTCCCTGAGTGCTAGTCCACTCCCCTTCTCTTGCCAGATCTGCTGCTCTGCTTTCTGCTTGCTCCACTGTGTTGCATTTTTGCCTACCCCCTCCCCGATCTGCCATGTGCTTCACACAGAAGCTGCTCATGCCACTTACTTGTTGCACTGGTGCTCCAGGTCGGCTGCACCTAAATCTAGGCACCCTAGCCCAATACAGTAATGCCAACTCTCATGAAAAAATCACAAGACTCCTGATTTCCAAGACAAATTAACTCTGACTCATGATTTCCTGATAGAGAGAGACCAAATCTTGGGATTTTTTCTTTTGGCTGAGAGCACCAAGCTGGTAATTCTGTGATGAGGAAGGGGGAGAGGGAAGGGGTGGGGGCAGGGGATGGTTAAGAGGCTTTTGAAATGAAGTTACTTAAACCTTGGCTAAGACTCCTAAAGAATATTTCTTTTTGTTTTCTTTTCTTTTCTTTTTTTTTGGGGGGAGGAAGGGTAGGAGGGGTAGGCGGGGGGG
>NW_017729033.1:96955018-96962472 GCF_001723915.1 Gavialis gangeticus | reverse complement strand
GTGTGTGTGTGTGTGTGTGTGTGTGTCTGCTCCTCACTCCCAAGCCACAGCCCCCCAGCCCTGCTGCTGTCCCTCACTTCTGACCCACAGTTCCCTGCATCCTGCCAGAGTGTGTGGGGGCCTCCCCTCCACAGGCTCCAAACCCCACACACACTCCCACAGCCTCACAAACTTTCACAAATACCTCCCCCCCCCACACACACACACTTCAAAAATAACATCTCATGATTTCAAAAGCTCTTCATTAAGAGTTTGTCTCATGATTTTGATACAATGGGGTTGGCAATACTGCCAGTACCGCTGTTTTTTTAACCATTGCATTGATCATATATTCTCCCAGGTCAAAAAATCTCTTCAGTAATTCTGGAAATGAATAACTGAAGATTTGTGAAGGAGCCTCTACTTCACTTCAAAAGTCAGCAATACCCTTTTGACTATTACCTATAAAATGGGGTCTCCTGTTTTTAAGTTAGTTTTCTTTATTAGGTTGTCCCATGTTTTTAATCCTACTGGAAACCAATGACTATCAGTAGGAAAGACTTCTCTCTATAAGAGAATAAATTCCCCACCCCACCCCTCTCTTTAGATTTCTATTGTGTGCAAGTACAGCAAGTTATGTTGAGTGTTTGCTTATACTATGGCTTTCACAGGGAAGAGATGGTACATCAAAACTCCTTAAAGGGCAACCTTTGAAGGAGGTTCAGTATGAATCACAGTCCCCTTGCATGAACAAAGTGGAATTTGGGGGAAGAGAGCAATCCATCCTGGGATTCTGGAGGACCTGGCCAAATACTGTCCTCCTGCGTGTAACATGCCACACATTCAAATTAAAGCAAACAAGCTGCAAAGATATTCTACATTTAACGATTAACATTTTTTAAGGCTGGATCACCATTTTTGAGGCTTGTTCTTGGGTGTTGAATTGCTTGAGCATGTTGGATGTTACAGTTCATTGCTCCATTAACACATGAATTGCCTGTTAAATGCAACATCTTCCAGGGGTGCTAAGGTAAGTCAGACCCAGCCATTATTCAGAAGCATTTTTTGTTAGTTGCTCTGTAAAAACATTAGGGTGCGTACACTTGTTAAAACTAAAAGTAACATGGCCCACAAGTAATTCCACCAAAATCAGTGAGAGAACTTCTGGACTAAAGAACTATTTTTTGGGCACATCTATATGAGATGTTTACTGCGCATTAGACTCATTGGCAGTACCGTAATTGTCTTGGCACCTACACATGTGCCCTTATTAGGCTGGAGTAAACTTATCTATTTAAGTAAATACAAGTACTGCCCTGCTGTGGAGTAAAAAAACTCTGCAACAGCACATGTATAGATGCTGGAGGGGCTGGCTGGGGCACGAGGGTGCTTCAATGTGGGGGCTGCCTGCTAGGCAGCCCCACGTTGAAGCTCCTTCATGCACCAGCCAGTCCCTCTATAGCACACTGAGGTGGGGGGAAGAACCCCAGGCTAGCAAGCTGATCCCCCACACCCACTGCCATTCAGGGCTACTCTGAACCAACTCCATGTGCTGTGCATGAATAAACTCCAGAGCTTTAATGCCAGAGTTTATTCATGTGCAATATTAGCAAGTGTAGACATGCTCTTTGTGAGGTAGAGATACCAGCATTTTTACTATTATTCTTCACATTTTTAACAATCTTTTCTAGAAATCAGCGTACCTAATCAGAAGTGAGTTAACCTAGACACTTTGCACCTGTTCATGTAAGACATATATTAGAGATTTGGTAATTTGTACTGTAGCTTACGTTTTTAAATATATTTTAGATTCTATGTACATTTTTAGACTGTAATGGCTTAGGAAATTTTTGCTTTGTTAACTTGCATACATTACATAAGTAATCGAAGAAGAAAAGATAATCTTGATTTTTATCCTTGACCTACTGCTAGTACTACCTCAAAAGAAATATGTTGAATATCACATACAGACTGTGTATTGTATGTACATTTTTAATCCAGTGCTGTTTTAGTATTCATTTATTCTTCTTTAGTCGTAAAAGTTTTATTTCTTGGGGTAATACAGAATATTAACATTAAAGATAAAACAGCAAGAAAGAGCATGAAGAAAACAGATTATAAACGGGATTTGGAGAATAATAATACATTGTTTTGTAGTATACAAAAACAGCAATAAGTTGAAAAAAGAAATCTTAGATACCAGCAAGTATTCTGCAAGGAAATATTAAATGATACTGGAGATAAACAGTGTTCTAGTGAAATCTCATTTTACAGCTTTATATTCAGTGCTGGCTTCATTACTTCCAGGGATATTTATATCCATTTAAAAACATTCAGTGAAAACTTATTATTGGCTATTAATTTTAAGAAACATGCAAAAGTTTGCTGATACCTTTTATTTTTCAGAAACAAAGATAAGGTCTTTGTCTCTCTTTCCACTAATTATATGTTATTATTTCTTTCCACACATTATATATGATATATATGATATGATTCCACAAATCCTGGAATTTTTGCAACATAGTTTGGAGTTCAAACTGACTTTAAGCTTAGCAGGAACTGTGAATTTTTTTTGGTCTTATGAACAACAAGGATGCAATCAATAATGCTGAGGTTCTATGATGTTCTGGAGAATCTGAAGCTAACAATCACACTATCCTTACTATGGGATCTAAACCTGATCCTAAATGTCCATGCAAAGTAACAATTGGTACCATGTATGTATCTGATTCTAGGGCCCACACTTGTATGATAGGAGGCATGACTGTGGGATCAGAAATCAGATTCAAATCCCTTCATACTGTCAGTGGTAAGGGAGCCTAGGATGATTATCCTGGGCTGCTCCTGCACCAGCAGGTTGGGTGCTTGACAATCAGCTGATTGCTGGCTGGCCCCCGAGCTCCCCAATGGCCCCCAAAGCCAGCTGATCCAGATGGTCCCAAGGTTCAAGGCCCAGAACTGTCCCTGCCCCTAGACAATTTGCTGATTGGGACCATGCTAGCGCTTGAGTCCTGGGGCAGTCCCGATATGGCATGCCCACACATTCAGGTTATGAAACCATACAAACTGGCCACAAAGGTATTATACATTTTTCAAGCACTGTCTTTGGTACTGGTTTGTAATTTCATGGCACTATAAATTCTGTGAATTTAGCCAATTGTTATTTCTGGTGTGACTAATACCTTAATCATGCCAGAAACATAACATGTGCCAGGGACCAAGGTATGTTAAAGTATAATGCTCTCTTAAAAAATAGCATAATTATAAAAAGGGTATTTATTTATGCAGTGCAAATACATTTGTGTTCTGGAAGTTTTAACAGTTACTGAACCACATTTTAAAAAATTTTTTAGCAGTTCTTTTTGTACTGTGATACTTTCTCATCATACAATCCATTTAATCTGCCAGTACTTATGTGGGTTTTGCAAACTTGACACCAACCAAATGGCAGGTAGATTGGATTCTAGCTTCTGAAGTAAAAGGGAACTATAATATGGACCTGAAAGACTCTGTGGCAGCCTTTTCATACATACTCATAAAAACTCGGAAATTAAATTTGCAAGCGTAAACTGCTTGGCAAGCAGAGTCTTATTTATTTATTCTTTTAATGCTCTTTTTGCACATCACTTACAAAAAGTTTAATAAAAATTGCATGCAGGTAAAGCATATGTTTGTTCATACTTTGCTAAACAGGCACATTTTTCAACTGTCAGTTCTTTCTCTCATTTTAAAAGATGCTATAGGAATGTTGTGATCACAAATGCAAATGCAGCAGTTACTTGAATGAATAGATACAAAATGTCTACCTCAAATAAAGGCTCCAAACACTTCCTAGTCTTGGGGCCTGAATCACTTGGTCAAGGCAAGTTTTAAAATTTTAAAAAAAGAGAAAAAGTTGAAAGCATCCATGAGTGGTAAATGGACAAATTTCTTCTTCTTGGTTTTGTTTTTTTTAAAGATAAAAATAATTGTCAGATAAAACCAGAACGAGAAAAAGGCTTTATTTATTTAAACAGGCTGTCAGAGAGAAACACTGGATAATCCCCTTCACATTCTTGTTTTTTGTTTTTAGCTTTTTTTTCCCTTCTGTCTAATACTCAAAAGGAGACACTATTGGTGTGCAAAATGTTACTAATATTTTCTTTCCACTTTTTCTTCTTGCTGCTCTGGTCTTCATGCCTTTGTGATTCTCACCTTCTTTGGAAAGGAGTGAATAGAATGAGACCTATACATGCATGCCCTTGGTTTAGTTCAGCATATATTTATTTGCAACCTTGCCAGTTTATCTAAGTTCAGATCTTGACCTACTCTTTCACTCTTACCTGTTGTTTCACTAGTGACAGCCTCTATAGCAGTTTTATGTAGGATTTAAGAAAGAATCCTTGAAGAGGGATTGAACTAAGAATATTTAAGCCAGGCTTTCTTACATACCTAGAAGTTAAACTGTGGAATAAACTGAAAAATAGAAATTCTTAATCATTTTTGTCTTGCATCTTGGAACAACAGATCTCAAAAAAATATTTCCACTTTACTATACCAATTGCCATCTCATTGTATTAGATTAAAAATCCACCTCTGTTATTTAGGGAAATGATGAGACAAGGGATATTATTTTAACCAGGAAAGCTTTGAAAAATATGAGAGGCATTCCATCTGCAGGCATTCTCTTCTTGGTTGGTTTTCCTCAATATTCAGCAGCAATACTTCAGTCTCACCTACAATGTTTGAAACAAATATTTAAGGCTAATTGTTACAAAAAGGTTGCTGTCCATGCTGTCATGGGTATTTACTTTGTTGAATGATAAAAACTATTGACTGGTCAGGGAGTATTTGAATAACAACATGCATGTAATAGGGTTAGGATATGTCCAGGTTTTCCCAGACATGGCCTCTATTTGGGTCTTCCCATCTCTGTTGGGGTGTTTTTTAAAAATATCAACAAATGTCTGAGATTTTCTCTGCCTCTGCTCAGCATCAAAATTTTTCCCAGCACTTCCTGGCTCGCCCTAGCAAGGAGCTCCTTGGGGTTGAGGGGAGCAGTGGAGGGGCATCACATGTATCTCGCAAGTCCTGGCAGCTGTAGGCAGGTAAGGCCAGGGCTTGGGGAGTGTGTGTGCATGTGTGTGCAGGGGGTTCTCTGGGGACAACAAGGAGCTGTATGGACAGCAGGGCTGGCATGGCAGGGAGCTGTGGGTCAGGAGTGAGGGGCACTGGCAGGGCTGGGGGGTGGGCTGTGGCTTGGGAGTTAGTGGCACAGGCAAGGCCAGGGGGCTGCAGGTCAGGAGTGAGGGGTATCAGCAGGCATGGAGGGGGCTGAGTTTTGGGAGTGAGAAGCACCAGCATGATGTGGGGGGTGTACGGGGCTGGGTGGGGCTGTGGCTTGGGAGTGAGGAGCAGGGGAATGGCACAAGCATATCACTGCCTCCCCCAATCATATTACACCCCTCCCTCATACCAGGTGTCCTCTTTTTGTAACCTGGAAATATGGTAACCCTAGTATATAACAAATAAGTATATGAATTACTTAGAATTGTGAACTACATAAAACCAAATAAGTTTCCTACATAGCACAGATAACACAAATCACTAGTCTTAAGGAAGTACAAAAAGGAGGTTTTATTGACTGAAAACATTTTATACCTACTCATCACCAAGTTGAATTTACTACATCTAATTTAGCAGCAATGTTTAGTGGTGCTTTTACATGTGCTTCTCCTAATTTAGCAGGAGTGTTTAGGGGTGTTTTTACACGTGCTTCTGGGGCAGGTGCTTCAATTACAGAGGCTCCAAGAGTCACTTTAATTAAAGCACCTTCAGTGTCTTGTGTATCAGTGTCCCTGGACTTCAAAATGGTGGCAGGGGTGCTCGCCATCTTGAAGTGTAGGGATGCTGATACATGAGATATGGAGGCTGGCTGGAGTGCACTAATCGGCATCCTCCAGCAGATTTAATTAACTGAGGACACACACATTATATATGATATATATGCTATATTATTAATCAAGTCTGCTCCAATGCACTGTAATTACAGTGCATCAGAGCAGCCTCCCCACACATGTACAGGCACCCTAGATTTCTAGACTACAATTAGTTTTCACAATTTTTTTTTGTTTAGAGAATTGCCATATATATAGATATAGATGACAATTCTTTAAAAAAGTTGAAAACCAAATATTGTCTAGAAATGTGTATATATTAGTATATTAGTATATATTCACATAAATTTATATATATATATATATATATATATTCATAATATTCATTGGAATTCTGAAAATTCTTTATTTTGGTGATTGTCACAAGCAAATTATATAGATGTCACACAAAGTGTGTTTTTGTAGATGCAGTCACTCTAAAATTCCCCATAGTCCTGGCTACCAATGCGGGTGCCCACACCTTCCCACATGCCCTGCTTCTGCTCGCTCAGCTGGGGTGAAACCGTGGCTTGCCCAGGAGGCACAGGGAGGCTAAGCAAGGGGTAGGAGGGCATAGCCCCACTCCCAACACCTTTCTCTGCCTGTCCAGAGTGCAGCCTGGCCCAGCCCACCCCGTGCAGATCTGGGGACACGTGCTGGCTCCCATGCCTTCCCAGGCTGGTGGTGCGCAGTGGTGGGAGCCCCCCTCCCCAAGTCTTGTGCCCAGGGCTGTTCCTAGAGGGGGGCGAATTGGGGTGACTGCCCCGAGCTCCGTGGACAGTCCCATTCAGACCCTGCTATGGCCACAATATGCTGTGGCTGCTGAGCAGTGGTGGCTCTGCTGCTGCTGCATGCTGCTGGCTCTGGCTGCTCCTCCAGCCACTCGCCACCCCCCAACTCTGATGGCTCTGGCTGCTTGTCACCCCTGCCCCACTCCGCTGCTTGTGGCCACTCCTCCAACCACTTACCACATGCCTCCTCTCCACTGGCTCCGGCCACTCCTCTGGCCACTTGCCAGCCCCCCTTCCTGGGCCCTGAACACCCCTAAGGATGGCTCTGTCCCCACCCCCACCCCAGCTGAGCAGCGTGTCCCAGCCCAGCCTCAATCTCTCCCTCACTGTGGGGGCATTGATCTGCACCCCCCCCATGCCCCTTCCCTCCCCCTTCCGGCCACCACAACAGACTTACCAGCTGGAGGCATCCAGCTGTGTCCAGCGTGGTGTGGACTGCTGCCTGTTTAGTCTGTGCCCGAATCTCTGAAGCAGTGCCAAATCTTTGGATCTGATTCGGCTGAATCAAAATGGGCAGTGATTCGAATCACCAAATCAAATCACTGTCCCTCTGAATAAGCCAAATCTGAATCTGAAGCGAATACTTGCTGCTTTGTAGAGGTCTACCAAAAACATGCTTTAAAAACTTAAACAAAAAGTTCACAAAGCCATGCCTTTTTCCCTTTTATCTTTTCCATAGCCTTACACCTCTTTTTTTCTTGTTTGAATAAGGAGGGGGACTTTAAATATAATTAAAAGAAACTGCTTTTACAAAATGACCCTATGAAAT
>NW_017729033.1:96947487-96950018 GCF_001723915.1 Gavialis gangeticus | reverse complement strand
TAAGCCAAATCTGAATCTGAAGCGAATACTTGCTGCTTTGTAGAGGTCTACCAAAAACATGCTTTAAAAACTTAAACAAAAAGTTCACAAAGCCATGCCTTTTTCCCTTTTATCTTTTCCATAGCCTTACACCTCTTTTTTTCTTGTTTGAATAAGGAGGGGGACTTTAAATATAATTAAAAGAAACTGCTTTTACAAAATGACCCTATGAAATAAAATGGACCTGTTTAACAGTTTACCAAAAAATATGTAAAGAACCTGTTCAAGTTTATGGATTTAAGAGTAATATTTAGAAAACCTTATTAAATTTCTAGAAAATTATCTTGGCTCTATCATTATTAAATTATGTAGGACATTCCTAATTATCCTGGGGTAGTTTTCTTTGTAGCTACACTCTGCTTCTTAACCCACAATTCCTGTTGCATTTTTAAATCCAGATTTCAAAATTTATTTTAAAAAATTTCTCCTCCACAAAAAAAAAACACTTTAAAAGTTGACTGTATGACATTTATTGACAATTTTATTAAACAACTTCAAACCAAAAATAGGTATGTTGCTGTTTCTCATGTGACTAATAAATCCATCTAGCATCTGTCTGAAGCTGTCATACAGTGAGCCTATTTCATCTGTGGAAGGGACCCTCATGCTACTCTGATGGTATCTTTGGGCATGTCTATACATCACTGTATAGCACACTACAGCAGCTTAGCAATCATGTTTGTCTACACATGATCACCAGGTAAGTTGCTGTAGTAGTTCACTTCCCAGGTATAGTGCACTGCTATGGTGACATAATGGTGAAATTTAACCGTGCATCATGCACACAGTGCAGTAACCACCTGTACTTCACCGTGCTTTAGTACTTTCAAAAGGGTACCCTTTTCCCCTGCTTTTTTTGCTAGAATGCAGATTTTTTCCAAAAACTTCCGTGAAGTTTTAATGGTATTGCTCTTTTTATCTGCAAACAATAGGTCAAAAGGGAAAAGCTTGCTGGTTGCCAAGTAAAGAAATGAGAAAAACAGGGTCATACAGCAAGTGTAAATTCTCTTCTGAAAGGGAGGAAAAGGTATTGCCTTTGTTGTCACTTTCTGCTGTTATTTAGTCAAGGACAATGCTTTCTTCAAATGCTTAAGCAAAATGATCAGGATGACTTCCCTGTAAATTCCCTCCCTCGCTTTTATGTAAGACTTAACAGTTTCTAGACTGTTACACTCTTTCAGTTTTTATTTTCCAGAATTTCTTTCCATAGTGCCATGCAGCATTCCGGCTTCACAGTATTAGCAAACATATTTTCTCTTAGACTTGCAAGGTTACTTAGGCTGAACTTGGCCACTCTGCTTTCTTTTACCAACATGATAATCTAATGTATTATTTAACCCTTCTTTACGAAGGCAAGCTCAGCATGGTCATGTCTTTAAAGTGTATTGCTTGACACTGGTTGCATCTACACAAGAGATTTACTGAGCAGTAGACTAATTAGCTGCTCAGCAAACATTGTGTGTCTACATGTGTGCCCCTCTTAGGTTGGAGTAAACTAATTTATTCCATAGCAGGATAGTACTTGTATTTGTGTACAAGCACTTGTAATGAACTTGTAAATGCAAGTATTATCCTGTTTCAGAGTTTTTTACTCCACAGCGACACATGTATATACACCGTCCCTGCTGGCTAGGGCATAAGTGTGCTTCATTGTGGGGGTTGCCTGCCAACCCGTGGGGCTCCAACCCAGGTCAATGTGCTGTGGTCCCAGGTGCATATACAAATGGCATGCCCAGAGCAATAAACTCTAGAATTTACAGCTCCAGAGTAATACCCAGTTACCCATCCTTTGCATTCATATGCACATGTAGACACACGCACTAGGTATAAGCTACTTTCCTAGTCAGCCATGATAAGAACTTTGTAAAAACAAAATGTATAAAAAGTGTTATGTTGTGCAGTGGTTAAGCAGCCAAGGTGTCTTGCTGTGATTTTATAGGTATAACTTTGTCTCTTATCTACACTCACATTGAAAGCTATCTCCACACAACCCAGATATAAATGGGTACCTAAACATTTGGGCTAGGGTGTTAAAGACAGCCACATTAGTCACATCACTCCCTCATGTGCGATTAGCTAAGGACATTGGCTTGCCTTATCTATTCTAGGCTGATGGGTCATGTAGTATCAGGTGGATCTCTGACCTTTTGTGGTAGATTGGAATTGGAATATGATGTTGCTCTTCATTAGCATCTGAAGGCATCTAACTAAATGCCATGCAGCTTACCTTGCACAGGTGCTTTGCAGTAGGTTCCATTTCTTAATTTAATTAGTAGCATGTCTACTGGACTCATTGCTATACAGGCAGTCCTCGGACTTAGGACAATTGGTTCCTGTAAACTGCGTCTTAAGTTGAAATGTTGTAACTCGAAACCAATTTTCCCATAGGAAACAATGTGCGGATAGGTTCCTGAACCAAGGCCCAAAACCCTTTTTTCACCAAAAATAACCAAGAATTTTTTACTCAGTCAATTATAGATGAGTAATATAGC